>NW_028321888.1:6414545-6567272 GCF_036245765.1 Copidosoma floridanum
GCATAACTGCACAAGCGAAACAACAATAAGGTCCAAAATTTAAGGCCATGTTGACAGGTAACTATGAAATAGATTTTCTCTCCAAATCTAAATTAACTCTTATTACTAATTCCAGTTAAACTCATTACGTAGTTAATATAGAAATTATTTCAACAAATTTCAGAAGATGTAACAATGAATTTGTCAGATTCTACTTGTATCATCATTGATGGTAAAAGTAATTGAATCTTCAAGCTAAACGTCAAGCTTGTAGTAATCAAAATCCACTGTATACATATGCAGGCGCCATCTACTGGCGCACTAGGGTATTGTCGATCGAGCTACAGCAGTACTGAGAGGCAGTACTACTTTTCCACTTCGATCAAAGCCAGCAAGCATATTCTCCGTTGCTGTATGTCTGTTCAAATTACCTGCACTTCGCACAGTTTCTTGTGCATCAATATTCCTTTTATAGAACAATCTAATCCGTTAATATGATAAACTTGTGCAATAATTTACTATATATGCCTGTCATCATGCTTAATTCAAACGGTCCAACACTTTTCGCTCTGAAAACTTCCTGAAGAGCTCTAGCTGTCTCAAGTTGATTTTTTTTTTATATTGGGATTCGCATCAGAGTGCTCACAAGTTTTTTCTTGTCTCAAAGATCTTCGGGCCAGAGTTAATGTGAGAAAGTGTTAAGAATAAAAGTTGGGTTTTACTTAAATGTATGTTACAACTGGGTGTGTCAATACATTCCTACATAGAGGCAGTGAGTAAATGGTCCCCGTAATTTGGCCCCAGCAGATTATTACGGTAACTCATAAAAAAATCTAATAATAACCTAAGCGAAAATTTTTTTTGTGATTGATTAATAAAAAAATAAATATATAAATAAATAATAATAATATTTTCTGAAGTCCAGATTTATGATAATAATAAAATTTAGTGAGTCTTATTATTAGTTATTATTTCTTTATTTTTTTTTTTTCGTCATAACTGTTATTATAGAAACATCGAAAAAAGTAGTAACTAGAAACTATTTTGTAGTTGATTATCACTATCTGATACTTGATTTTTAACATTTATTTAAAACAAATAGCTATAAATAATGAGTAGTAACAGATCATTTTTATTATTATACATTTAATATAATATGGAAAAAAATCATAAAAAAAGTCTTTATGGGCACAGACGTACCGTTTGATCCCGTAAATAGTGAAATAAAAAAAATAAGAAAACTAAAAATAAGGATAAAAAAGTATTAATACTAACTTGAGATAGATTATTGTAAATAACAAATCTTATTACTTGTACATTAAAACATTAAAAAATGTTATTATATGTTTACTTTTTACTAATTTAAAAAATTAATCATTACTATCTCATCTAATAAAATCATTTTCGCTTGGTTATGTCCAATTTGTTCTTTACATCATTATCGTTGTTATAAAAATAACGTATGCATTAAATATTAGCTCCGTGATTATTATTGAGAAATACCAATGTACTAATGAAGTTAAAAATTAGTGTGATAGCCTTTTTCTACGTGTAGCATATTTTCTTTTGGTGTACTAAGGCAAAAACAATGTTGTATTATGTCATTGGCTAGGGGAAGTGACGTGGATTATTTGAAAAATAGTTTTCAATTGAATTAATTAAAATTAATTTTCAAGAATGTTAACAACGTAATAAAATTATAACATGAAGCAGATTGGAAGTAATGTCTTATTAGCTTACCCTTTTGAAACAAAATTATTGAATTGAAATTCTGACGAAAGGAGGTACGTAAGACTTCACGTCGCCTATGCATCTTTGTTTAAAAGCTTTCTCAGATTGTTATAACTTCCTTTCGAAAAGTGTAGTACGCAAAACTTATGCTACCCTACAATTATTTATCAATGACTAAAATAAGTTGTTTCAGGTAAATCGAGCATATATATTAAAGTGAAATATGTAAAAGTATTGTGTCTTGCTTAGGACATTAGATAAATGTTTGAATAGACATAAGGTTTGAACGCATGTTTTTATAGTATGAAT
Source organism: Copidosoma floridanum (assembly GCF_036245765.1). Lineage (NCBI taxonomy): Eukaryota > Metazoa > Arthropoda > Insecta > Hymenoptera > Encyrtidae > Copidosoma > Copidosoma floridanum. Next base: position 6,416,565 of record NW_028321888.1, read on the forward strand.
GTGATACGATTGGTTCACATTTAGTCGTAAAGAAAGAGCTTGCATTTTTTATTTTCATAGCTTTGACGAAGCATAGTCAGAATCATTTAAAAGTCGTTCATTACAGCTGAAAAAAGAAGAACGTTTCTTTTCTTTGAATTTCTTTAATTCAGACTTCTATTATCACAGTCTTTTGGAACTATCTCTATTTAAATGATTCATTTCAAGAAAAATTTTCTTAGTTTTAATGAGATCGGCTTTTTGACAGAGAGAACGAAAGTGAGATCAATATATTTTTTGATTGACAGTAATACTCACCAAGAAATCTCTAATTCAAGACGGATTATATCATTTGAAACATACATTCTTTTAAAAAATTAATGGCTGCTGACATTAAAACTGAAAGTTAAAAACTTTAAATTTATTTAAAAAGTTGAGAAAGTTTATGAAGGCAGTCGTTTAAGAACTCACAATTAAAAAGCTTTATTTTTGTAGACTGTAGTGTTACGAAGACTCTCTCAGAGTTATCGACAGCCTATTCGCTATGGATCCTAGGTGCATGTGGTAACAAGCGTAGAGACTTATTGCGAATGATTAGCTGTGAAGCGATTGTCTATGCGTATTTGTAATTTTCAAATGAAATACTTTCACATTTTTAAGTTAATTTGTTTTCGAAGGGTGAAATGAGCCTACCTATTAAATGCGAACCATCTTATTTATCACGATTATAAGTTTATGGTACATTATGTCACTAGGGCACAAAGTACTAGTATGCCCAAAGGGCACAATTATTGGATGCTGGTACCCAAGTTGCGTATAATGTTTTTCTTACCGAGGACGCAAAGTGCAATTTTGTGCCCGTGGGCTTACTTGCGCCCGGTAAATCACTTTGGATCCAGAAGGTGAAAAAAACTTTTCTGCCCGTGGGCCTAAAGTGATTACAACTGTGCAAAGTGTGGCCTGAAGGCGCAAAGTGGCAGTTGCACTTTGTGCCTATGATAAAAAAATTGTTTAACTCAATGGAGCTTCATATACCCCTACAACATTATTTATTTGTAGTACATGGTACAAACCTAAGGTTTTTATAGGGGGGGGGGGATGTTTCAGATCAATCGAGCATATTTTAAAGTGAAATATGTAAAAGTTTTCTGTCTTGTATGTTTACCAAAATGAGAAAATTGCAAGAGTGGTCGCAGCTTAGTTAATTAAGGTGCAAGTCTTCGTCAGCGGAGATATAGCTGTTTAAGTTCAGTGCGAGTTTGAATCCTGGGTGGCGCAATTCTTAGAAAAGCTTTTTCCAAGAGTTGCTTCTGTCCGATAATTGTTCCCAAGCCTTGGGGTTGGTCCTGCGTCAGGGCACAGGGCAACATGGGGGTCACACCTCATGGACGCCCTTGGTAAGTGCGGGATAAGTTGGGGTAGTGAGGGGTCAGAAGGGTTTAAAGAGGGAGGAACGTGACCACAAAGCGATCCGGAGATAGGCTATGTGGGCGTCTTAAATAAATGTGAACCTCAGGAATGAATTGAGGGGACTAGGGGTGGAAAAAAGGGGTAATACAAGGGGTGAAATGGGAAAAAGGGGGGTTAGGGTTACGGCATAGTAGGAGACTGAGAGCTCGGGACTTAAGATCAACACCCTTCACGCTGCGGTGATAGAGGGTGCTCCTAAAAATCAACTGGAATGATGTGTGGGTGGAAAATAAGAATTAAAAAAAATAAATTAATAATAAAATGTGTTTAAACGTAAATGACACGAGTTGTCATGTCGAAGAATATGTTGTTAATTTGTTTTAAGAAAGAGTCACATTTCATTTGTTAACAAAAAACTTTCTCTCTATTGGATGATTTCCTAAAGATGTTTCTTTTCATGCGCGAAGCTGATTTTGTCAGTTAGACCAGTTATATTGACTGATAGATTGCGTAAAATGTGCCTAGCGTACATAGTGCGTGTATGAAATAGTTTTCATCTACAAATTAAGATAACATGAAGCATTTTTCATGGAAAAATTAAAAAATCAATTTTTTTAATAAGCTCTGTTTAACAGTTAAAAAATGTAAGATAAAGAAAAAATTATAGAGCTTATATTTCTTTTATCAGTTATCACTGAAAAAAAAAAAAAAAAAAAAAAAACATGTTGAATCAAAATCTGGTAAGAAATTTCTAAGATACAACTGATGACATTATATATTTATACAGACATAAAAATACATTTTAGTGTAATTTATTAGGCATACAATATTTCGTAAATGATTACACAACATTTTATAATTTCTGACCAAAAAAGTAGATATTAGCAGGTGCTTGAGTACCCATGTATGAAGTTATACTTCTGTAAAATAATGTGGCAGATAATACAATTACAAATATGAATATACTTTTTTTGAAACGATCTTCCGTGCAAAGGTGGTTCAATTATCGTTGGAAAGAGCATACCTACGTTAGTGGGGTAAGGTTTTGATAAAATTTTTTTCACATAGTATAACTGAACAATTTAAAAAAAAATATTATGGCTCAATACAATGTAAACAATATGTTGGCTGGCCAGTATAAGACTATGCAGTTTCATCAAATTTTCCGATGATTCAACAGCTTATACCACCTACGCTGATAAGATCTCTAACGTCACGATCGCATCTGTCACATACGCTTACACTCTGATTTCTTCTCCATACTTGATACCTAAAATTCAATTGTACCCAAATAATTAAGGCACATCATTCTGTAGTACTGCTTTCTTAAATAGTATTATATGACACCCCACTGAATGTACCTTCAGGACGTTCATCCCACAAAGCTTTTTTTGACAGATATTATTCAAACATCAAAAGTATACTTAAAATAGCATGAGAAATACCCAAAAAAAATTCCAGATCATTCAGTTGTTCTTTTTTTCACATGTTGAATTTTAAAAAATAGCAACTTGACATGTAACCTTATAGAAAAATCATTTACAATTGCATCTGTAAGATCTGTATGAATCTTCTATTTTTTGTTTGTATGAAAAATTACTGTTAAATATACCTGTTTTATTTTTAAACACCTCTATAATTTTTTTTTTTTTTTAATAACACAAGATACAAGGCTTCTCTTAACTATGTGATAAACGTGCTTAATTAGAAAAATTATCTTAATCACAAAGTAAAATTTTGAAAGAAAAAAACTATTGAAAACTATTTGAAAGAAAGACTATTGCATTTATACAGTACAAAAAATTTTTTTTTTAATTTTTGAAAGTTTTGAAAAAATGTAAGAAATTGTGTGAACAAATGTTTATTTATTTTAAAAGCAACAAATTAATGATAAATTATTAAATGTTTATTAATACATAGGAACGCTGCTCTGCTAGATACTAATTTCTAAGTTTGTTTCTAAATATTGATAAGAACTTGAAAATGAACCTTACCAAAAAATTTTGTTTTTGCTACCCTTTCGTTAAAACTACGACTATTTTCACCAATGTAAGTAGCAAAAATGCCACGTTTTTCTAATGTTGAAAATCATATTTTTTGCGCAAAGAAAAGTATTTTACCGTTTTCTATGTTATTATAGTTGACGACGTAAAAACACTTTTCTCAACAACAGTAAATGCGATTTTTAATAGCACGATTATGTTGCACTTTTACCTCTGAAATCATAGAAAAAATATCATTTTTGTAACAAAGGAAGAAAAAAAGTTGTATACGTGACTCGTGGCAAAAGTATTTCTATCCCTGGCTTTACGTCATGAAAGTAGCGGTAGTTGCATCAGTTCTGTAAGATGAGCGATATTACAATTAATGATTGTAAGCTAGCTTAAAACTCTCATTAAGGGAGCTGGACTACAGTATAACAGAAAACTCTGGAGCATTATCTTTGGTACCTAATTGACATTGTTAGTTATGTGCAAATAACTGGAAATTACGCTAGACATCTTTCTTTAAGCATGTGGAACTAGTTAAAAGCTCGTTTTTGCACAAGTTTCTTGAATAACTTTTACCACTCTCGTGGCCTCGTGGAATTTTTTGTTTACATGCGACAGTGCCAGAAGAACCTATCATTACTTTTCATCGTTGAATTTTCTTGACTGTAAGATAAAGTGTAACAAATAATCTTACTTTGCTCTTATTGGGATTGGCAACATAGCGGTCGCGCCATCTGTTGGTGAGTTTGCAAGCAGGAAGCAGCGAGAGAAGGCTATTTGCTGGCTCAAAACGCAATCAGTACTCCCAACTGTAACTAATTTATTCTTTACGAATATTAATTAATTGTTGTGACAGTGTTTGTAATAGGTAGATTAATTAGAAGTGTATCTGTGATTAGCGCTGTAACATTGTTGACAAAGTAAGTGGCTTGCCAATTTTTATCTATCTTAAATTATGTAATGTTAACATTTGTGCAGTATACGTTCCGTAGGGACTATATAGTTAATTTTAAAAAATACATATCACATTTTTTAGTGAACAAAAATGTATTTAACAATCTACAAAATATGCAAGTCTTGCAATATTAAAAATCAGCCTTTAAAAATTGTTGGAAAAAACAATGAGAGTGGTCAATTGTACATGACATGTAAGTACTTGCAAGGCTTAATTAGGTAAAAAATTCAAGCATATTTTGGCAGCTTTGTTTTTTTTTGCTACAGGTAAGTAAATTACTTTTAAATGTCTTAGTAAATCTATTCATGGAAGCAGTAAGATTTTTTATTTACAAATAGGAATAATATTAATACCTCAGATACACTTCTAATTCATCTACCTATTACACACACTGTGACAACAATTAATTAATATTCATAAAGAATAAATTAATTACACTTGGGAGCACTCAGTGCTTATTGAGTTTTGAGCCTGCAAAAAAGTCTTCTCTCACTGCTTGCAAACTCACCAACAGGTGGTGCGACTACTATGTTGCCAATCCCAACACATTACGAATACGTCATATAAATTCTTGATAACAACACTCACCTATGTTGATTTACGTACAACAATAAACAGATTTTTGAAATCCTTTGACCTGTAGTGTACTTGATTGAGGTAAACACACAATGTCGAGAGGCCGGCACCAGCATTCGTCCCACAGCACATCAATACTGGCAAGACGTTATTGTCGACGTTAGTCATCTCTTTGGATGCCGACTGATCTTTGGTGCAAAAATAAGATATTATTTACATATTTGATTCAGCAGATCTAGCACTGTCCCTACAGTAACAAGGCTTTGTTAACTGTATAAGTACTGGTATATATAAAATACTGCTAAAAACATTCTAAATTATGTACTATAATTATAAAACCAATCACCTGAGCAAAATAAGAGGATGGTCTAGAGGAATATGTATGATTTGATTCTTTCTCCAACAACCCATTGGATTCTTTCAAAAACATACAGGTAGTAGTTGTGTTATGTATTTACTAACTAAACCTTTTAAACGCCATACCACAGACGTTTCCATGTTACTGAGTCCGGGAACATCCAACTATTAGAAAAATAGCTTCCTGCTTGTCAGACCAAGGAAAACAGGCACTAGAATGATAACATTCTTCACCGTCTTCACTACTATTTAGCACTATGCGTGTGCCAACGTTACTTTTAAATAAGCTGATTAAGCACAATCTATGGAAAGGTTTGAAGGTATACTACAAGAATTGGTCAGTATCAATGTAAGTAGATATGCGATATTAATGTAAATAGATACACACGCAAAAATTCTAGATGATGCCGAGGAACGAGTGGAAACTGTACACAGTCTTCTGCTGCTGAAAAAATTACTGATTGCAGGAATATAGAGCACTCTTCATACACACTGGGCTCGACATCTTCTGCCAGACAGCACACCTGCGCTGATGCCGGATTTGGACCTTCTTTGGTTACTTACCTTGATGAGCCGAAAAGTGATTCTCACCAACCCGAACAAATTTTTTTATCGGAATGTTGTATGCAATACACCCATATTTTGATTCATCAGCGAAGCTTATTCGTATGAGTTACATTTACATATAACAATTGACTGCAGTGACCATGTTCCAGAAATATGATTTGCTCGTTTCATATTCTACTGCAACTAAAATTAACAGTATTATATGTATCAAGAGTTTAAGGGTATTTTATTTTGTGTTTCTGATTTTTGAGCCTTTTGATTCTAACAATACTTATATAGTTGAAATAAACGTTATTTATTATTAATTGGTTCTCGTAAGAAACTTCTTTGAAGCCTCATACAAACTTCAAAATTTTGTAAAGAAACTTTGTTAACGTATTAATTGCTATTTTTTAAAATAGCATTTAGCAAAAGAAAAATTATAACTTCGTGATCAGTTGAACGTCTCTCTCTTGTAAGCCTTAGAACTTGAATAAAGTAAATGAGTTTCTTATAAATAGGCTGTTCGTTGTTATAAAATTACAATATTTGTTAACTGCTTTTTAAATAGTTGTATTAATGGAATGGTAAGGATCCAAGCTTATGATGTAAGACCCCATACAAACGCTCTACACCTATATAACACTGTATATACAGTGATACTAAACGTAGGTACAGATCCTTTGCGTAGAATTTTACAGCGTAGGCTTAAACCTTGGTTTAATAGAATAATAATAACTGCGAGGATTAAAATTAGGACAGCTCCCCCTGCCGTAAGAAAATTGATTGTTTCTGCTCACTCCTATATGTTCTACTAGAGTACAGTTGAAAGCGATAATAATTATTTTGATTCACCTGGTCTCTAACTATATTGAATCCTCTCTATAAATATCTTTCTACAGCCTAATTACACTCTCTTTTTCTTCTGTTTACTCTCTCTATATCTTGTTCTTCATCCTCCAACCCATCTAGTTCTGATTCACTCGATACATTTTTTTTTGTTTTCTTTCACATTTGTGACAGATTATTTTTTTCTGTAAACATACAAGCAAATAACAACTGTTGCAAGGTCGTGAGCTCGTTTTGTCAAATACTAACCCTCACTTCATTCTGGAAAAGTTCAACTTTTGCCTCCAGTGATAAGCATTTTTTATGCAAATTGCTTTTGTTTTTTTGCTTGTCAATTTTGTCTGACTGTAATAATATATTAAAGAGTTAAAAAATTTAATGAACCTATTAGTTGTATTATTAAAGCACATATATTTATAAAATAGCCTCTTGCATATTGATACACTTTTGATTGCCATACGTTTCAATGACATTAGTTTGGATGCTATTATTTGTAATAGCTTCAACCACAGCCTAACAGTAGCCTAGTGATAATATACTTGATAAGCGTGTATTATTTTAGATATTATTATAAGATTGCACGGACAAAAATGTTTCTGTAGGAAAGTATCATCAAATCGAATAATATATTATAAAAGTATAAAACAATTTGATTGGAACCACATATAATGTTTAACAAGATAATTGGATACAAATAATTATTTTATAAGAAACAGGCATTTTTTATTTTATTTCTGAACCGTAGGAAATAGGAGACATTCAAAAAAAAAACGTGGGTCACGGGACCCATGAAAGAAGCGACGCTTCAATGAGCTTATGAAAGTGAGGAAGCTGTAGCGTGGCACTGGTCGAGTCAGTTATGTATAAGAGAGCAAGAAAAGCTGCGAAAAATTCCAGATGATTTTCGAGTAATATCTTAAGTACGTGGCGTTGGTCCTTTACATGAAGAAATGTCACTGTAAGTTTAGATGGAGTCTAGGAGTCTGCCAGACTGGCTTGAAGCTCATAAGAGTAAGAGAGAGGTTAGATGTGGCTAGGTGATAAACCTGTCTCTCACTGTTATGAGCTTTAATGACAATCTGTCAGACTCTCAGACTCCATCTAAATCCACCCTTATGATTTTTGGAACGTTCTACAAAATGGAGAGTATTTCTCGTTCAATTTCACTTTCAAATTTTCGCTCCGTTTGGTAACGCGTTACACGTTTACACATACCTTTTCGATATTTTATCTTGAACATTTTTACTTGAGGCTACACTTATTAAGAAAAAAATTATTTACTGACATTTTCGTAAGAATGCATTGTTACAATACAATGTGTTTATAATATAGTTAGTTAAATAACAATTTATAACTTTCATACAGTCTTCAATGGTCAGTAAGCTAGATTACTCACATAATCTTACAGATGTAACAAAAATTTCAATGCCAACAAAAAGTGTTATCTCGCCTATTATTTAGTTATATTATTATTAGGTAATTTTTTCATGGATTAAATAATAGTTTTGAGAAACTATAATTCAAACATAATTTAAGCTTTACCGGGATCTTCCGAACTTAAGTAAATAAGATTGCACGTAAGAGCAGCCTGATCTATTTGATTTTAGAGCTTCTTGTGTCTGATTTCACTTTCAAATCTTCGAGCCCGTTAAGTGACGTCACTCGATTTATAATAAATTTTTTTTATGTTTTATATGAATCACGTATTATTACTTACTAATGATCAAGAGACAAAGATAATAGTTATCCTAAGAAAATAATTTTGGTACATTGTGTGACATTTTAATCTGGGAACTCCACGTGTCAATCAGATATCCAGTACAGTCAACTACGCCACAGTGGCACTCTGTTCTCGCTGTATAGATACCAGAACATATACCAACTGCCCCTTCACATATGTATAGTTGACAGAGAAAGAGAGAGAGAGAGAAAGAGAGCTTTCGTGTCACTGCATGTATGTATTATACGCTATACTACACCACTCGCTGTCGAGAGAACATGTAGTAGTGGGGGGATGAGCAGGAACGAAGAGGGCAAGAAAAAGTGTGACACTTTACCTTATTTTCGTTTAGCGAGGGCCCCACATAAGATGCGTCGCTTCAAAAAGTTTCACTTTTTAACGTTACTATTTTTGGAAGAGTAATGTGTAATCTGGCCTTTATTGTTTAACTTCTTTTTTTTTTGGACCTTAACTTTGGCATTCAAAAATTCTCAATGGGTACCTATAGGTTACAAAAAGTTACAATAAACACATATAGAGATATCATGATGCGTAGAGCTTGAGTGAAGGAATGAAGAGAGTGAAAGCACAGCTAGTGCTTACAATTAAAATACGTTTTCACAGCGTCTTTTACTCTCTCACTTACGTGGGAGTCACGTACGGGGGTAAATAACAGGATATAAACTATGATAAGTTACATTGCTTAAATACTGAGATTATGGCAAAATTGGTGTACACAAAGTAAGTCTTACTGTAAGATAAATTGTATTTGCATTTTAGAACTTAAGTAATGCATGCCTTCTTGGATGTACAATATTTTTAAAGATGTCATTTACAATTGTCTTAACGTAATATATTGTTATTATAGTCAGTAAATTATATAAGATTATTTAATTTGCTGAATTGTAGAATATGTTTTTTTAACAACATTTCACCCATAATTTTTTGCTTCGAGAAATCAATATTTGTAGGTTTGATTACTTTTAAAGTATGTTAATAGACACTAAATATACATTACGGTCAAGTATGTCTATATCTTCCACTTTAATGCAACATACGGTCGAAAGTCTACTTCGTCAGCAGTCTACTAAGTACCATTAGAGATTATGTTACATCTAACTTTAATTCACTGATACCTGAGCTAGAGTTGAGAGTTATATTATTTAATGTTCATCATCAGGATAACATTAATATTAGTCTATTATTACTTGAAGCATAGAAGTTACCAAGGAAAAAAAAACAAAAAGATTTACTACAACAAACGTCACTTGAAAAAAAAGGAGTGGCAAAAAAATTAAGTTCCTTATGTGTTTATTTATTCTTTCTACAAAGCCCTTACAATTGTGTATGATGAAACGCTTTATTGATCAAAGACTTATCATTTGTTACTAATCTTCGAACATACGGTATTTATGAGATAGATTTTTTTATCAAGTATCAAATGTGTTTTATTTTTTTCCTGAAACTAACTATTCCAAGAAATATAAATTGATTAGTAAGTAAAACGTATACTCAACGCAACATAACTTAGTAGAGATTGGTAACAAGTTTTTACATAGGCAGCTGTATAAAGAAGTCTTTTTTTTTAGCAGAAAAATGTGTAAAATTAGATCTCTCTTAGTTTATATATGTATTTATTGACTTTCTGATATTGATAAAGCAACATCCTATATAAAGTTCTAGAGGACGGTGCCACTGTGCTATGTCAAGCTGAGGGCAAAGTAAAATTAAATATGACTTACTGATACATAGTTCTTTGTACACCATTACCAAAAAATTATGCAATACACCCAAGGTCCTCCAAAATCATATAATATTTTTACATACATAATATATGCCTTTGTTGCTTTAAAATATATTATAACGTCTAAATGTCTCAATCATTGTTGATGGAATACACCAAAAGTTTGCTAGAATTTTTTGAAATCCCAAATTTTTTTCGTGGTGTTAGTTTATCATTTATTTTATACGTTAATGAGAGTAGTTTTCCGTTAAATTAATAAATTAAAATATATGAAAAATTTACTTTATTGTGCGTTTTAAACAATTTGTAGCATATTTTTGTATTATAAACCAGTGACAATTCATACATTTAGAGACAAAAATTTTTTCTGAAAAAAAAATTACTTATCGAGTTTTTACAAAAATTTACAAAATGTTTTAATACCTTAGGGTATTGCAAAATATTGCGTAACCCTTTCTGACCTTTTATACGTTTACATATGGCTTGAATTTATTGATATTAAAATACTAAATTATTTCTGCTTCTTTGTAAAATAAGCTTTGAGTCTCTGTAACCAGTAGCCAAATTTAAATGATCAAAGGCTCACACTTGTTATTTTTTATCCTTTTAGTGGTCTGGAAAGAAATTATGGCTTATATATTTAAAAAAGTTATTAAAATTTATTTATTAATAATAATTTTTAATTAACAATTAATAATAACAGTTATTTAATATAATAAAAACGGCGTCACAGAAATTTCTAAGTGAAAAATTCTTATTTTACTTATTATATAACCATCCCTAACAGTGTATGAGTACGAGCTTTATTTTTTTATTATGTATTGCCATTACACGTCATTTTATTTTTTGACAGCCAAGTACTATACTTTTTGTTAAAGTATTTAATGTCTAATGATTTTTTCTATGGAAAATAAAGATTAGTAGCTTAAAATTTTTGTACATCATATCTTGATAAAAGTTTACGGTTATTATCAGTTATTAATTGAAATGAATTTTTGGAGAAATAACTTTGTTTTTATTAATACAATAATTGTAACTTATACAGTATGAGAACAGGTCCTTTTTATTTTCAAAAACCTTGATATGTTGTACAAAATTTGTGTACTAAATGCTCATAAAATTTATTTTAAATAACTGAGATTTAAGGAATTTTTTGAAGTTTAAGGAAAACATTAAAAAGTTTTATTTAAACTTCTAACACGTAAAAGTATAACAGAAGTTATTATTATATCAGAAAAATTAAAAAGTATTATGCGGACAAACAAGCGCTTTCTGTCTATCAAGATAAAATGATTTGTTAAGTGAGAGAAAAATAAACAAATGCCTAAGGTCTTTTAAAATTTGAAAACATAAGACTAAAGCTTGAAAATGATACTTTTTAGTGTCACGGACGTGGCTTGGTTCAGTCAAGCCAGCGCTTGTGTTTTGGCACACTAATGTACAACTGACGACACAACAGAGTGCAATTAATACAGTCACTTCAGGCGGCGGTCGTGGCTGAGCGGTCAGCGTAAAGTATCGCGAATCTTGAGTTGACGGGCCTGAGCCCCTGCTCCACCTTTTTTGGTGGAGCAATTTGCTACAATATTTCGGACTCTTGAATCCATTTATTTAATAAATTGGAATTACCTGCTCCCCATCTATTCGAGAATCCCTGAAGCTTGTTTCGTAACACTAGTTTATAAGTAGCAACTTTCAAATTGTATATAAGCCTAAACACTTCTTTATGCAATGCGCTACACACAATGGCAAGCCAATGCGTAGTGGTTCTTGCAACGTATATACCACCGGTCTCTCAAAAAATTGGTCAAGTCCACAATTAAAGTTTATTTATTTTTACTGATTAACCACTACATATAACAAGACTTTTACTTGTCTTAAATACTCAATGGACAATTATATCAAGCATACGGTTTACGACCTATGGTACAAATAAATAAATAAATGATTATAGTTATTACTAAATAATCTTACTTGATAAATATAAGGTTTTTGTGATTTTACGAAACTCAGAAGTGGATATACAAGGGCGACTCCAGCACACCTGTGCTTCAATCGCCATGGTGACTCCGAGACACCTCCCCCTTTTTGCTGCATTTGTACTTCTCTCTCTGCACGTGACGTGTGAGTTTTGTGGGAGTTTTGAGCTCTCTCTTGCGCAGCTTCTTTTATGTGCACGCACTGCTTGGTAAAATCGGCGCGCTGCTTGAGTTTTTTGTGGGAGATGGAGCTCTTTCTTGCACAGCTTTTTTCATCCGCACGCGCTGCACTATTTTGATATCCACAAGCAACTTGAATGTGGAGCTTTTTCTGTTTTCGATGCTTTAGTTTACAGGAAGTTTTTTTTATGCATTTATTATTTCTTATGGCACATTCAGAGTTGATCCCAATACTTATTCTTTTTTATGCACGTTAGGGATCTGTTAAGGAAAATAATGGGTAGTCATTTTGAATATTGTTATAATAAATTTATTTTTAAATCATGGAAATCTTACAGCTACAATTACAATTACAATTACAATTACAATTACAATTTTATTTAAGTTTGTACATATTTTAATTTTTTTAGTTAGAATTGTGAAAACGATAGTCTACGGCAAACTCTCTTTCTCGGACTATTTTCCGTAGAAATCTTTTTTTTTTAACTGTTGGAATATATTCTGTAGAAACCTTTCTTTTTTTAACTGTCGACATTGTGCAAAATATCTCTAGCGATATATTGTGGTAGGGTGATGATCCCATGAGGTTGACCGCTGCTATCGACCTATTTACTTCAGGTGAGATAGTAAGGTCTACCTCAGCTATGGACTTATCAGCTATTGGTGATTCTGATATGTCAATTACTGGTATCGCCCTTTGAACTGGTGATGTCAGATCTATCACTTCAATGATGTTCAGTGTCAAACTCCTGGCTGATTTCGAATCGATGTATGGTATTGGTGCCTGCGGTTTTTTCGGCGTAAAAGCTAATTGAACAAAAAAATGGATAAGAGTGCCATTAAAGTAAAAAAAAAAAAAAAAAAAAAAATTACCAAAAATAGAGGTTATCAACAACGGCGATAGTACCTCGTCCTCTGGTGGCACTGTCACTTGGTTGGCCATTTCAACTTCTCTGGCGTCAGAAAAAATTGAATAAGAAAAAATTGCCAATTCAAGTGATGTTGGTACTCCTCCAATTAAGTCGATAGAATATGAAAAGCAATTTGAAAATTCGCTTTGATAGACTAAAAAAAAATTAAATGTATGAAAAAGACAAAAATTTTCATTTTTTAATTTAAAAAAATTAACTTACCAAACAAAGCGATGTCATCCATCGGCAATGCTGATCCGATAGCTAGTGGAGGAGGTGACGGTGCAGGAGAGTATGACAATGAAATGTCTTGGAAATCTGGAAAAAAATTTTTTGGATTTAACAACAACTCTAATTCCATTAAGATCCTAATACTTTAAATGTTCATAAGAATGACACTAAAAGTGTATATGTCAATTTTCACTAACAAAGTGTAAAGCAACTTAAAAGAAACTTACCACAGACAGTTGTATTATCAAATACCAAGGATTCAACTGCTGATGACGATGGGGATGGAGATGATTCTTTTTCAAGACTTGCAAAATAAGTTCGCAGATCAAGCGCTTCCTCCTCGTATATCTGCAGAATAGAAGGGGTCGGATCAATCACTAAAGAGTATAACAATGTATTTTACATTCCCCGAAGTGACTTACCGTTGGAGAGGAAATACCGTGATAATTCACTCTCGTACGTCTCTACTCGATGATTCGCGCTCTCGACTCTCCCTTCACTGGATCTATCTGAAAAGGGGATTCGCGTCTGGGTCAAATGAACAAAATAGTGTGACTTTGACTTTACTTCAAGTATTTATTATAATAACCTGAACACCTCACTTTGGGCCTAATTACACTTCCGTAATCCCTCGATCGCAACCACGACGCCAGTGGTGCGCTCAGAGAGACACGATGTTTGCTTACGCACACCCACACACATGCACTCTTACACTCTCTTTCCTTACCACACTACTTTTGGTTAGGGCCAGGCCTCCTCAACGCGGCTGGCTGTACGTGCACACACACACCCTCACTTGGCCCGATCTCTAGCCCATGGAGTAGGTCACCGTCGCGGCCCGTAAAAGCCACGGTGACGTCCCCCTAGAGGTGCCTCCGGCGTTTGCTTCCCGTCTATGCCCTCGCCTGTCTTTTCCCTCTCTCTCTCTCTCTCTCTCTCACTCTCACTCGGTTCCTGTCTCTCCCTCCCACACTTGTCCGACGCGTCCGTCCTCACGTCTTGACGGAGGCCCGACCGTGGCGCGCAAAAATTACTGCCCCATGCCCCGATCCTTCCGCTCCTGCTCTCGCGTCTATTGCTATAGCCGACGATCTCACCCGTGTCCCCGCGTAACCTACACAATGTACCTTGACGAATCCCGTGCTTCCTTACGGTAAGAGCAGTCCACCATGAGCATCGAGGGTCGCAGTCCAGGAAGTCGACGCTGTGTGATCCCTGGGCCTCTCTCGCCTGCTGTCCGGTACACCTCTCTCCTCGGGCTCGGCTCGGGTCATCACGGAAGGACGCTTCGTCTCAAGATGGCCGCCGTTCAGGGTCAGATGGGTCGAGATCAGGCTTATTTTTTCGGGTCCTTCTTCCCACTCACTTTCTCACTCGCTCTCTCTCTCTCTCTCTCTCGCACTTAGTACTCGCTATACTCTTGGTTCTCTCGCTCCACGTACTCTCTCCAACCTTCGCGCTCGGTGGTCTCACACCCACTGAACTCATCAGTCGCGTCCGTCCCCAACTCGTCGCTCGGTAGGTCAACTCACTATCTTTTGACCCACCTACCCGGTCCCTACCTTATCTTCCAGATCATTCTTACGGGCCGATGCTTTAACACTTACATTATTATATTCACTCGTACGCACGCTACATTTCTGGTCTAGGTGTGTGTCTCCTTCTCAGGCTTACCATAGGTCGTTTCTAAAACACACGAAAATTTCGGTTATGCGAGTATCCCATTAAGAACACGAATTGGTTTCAGAATAGGGGCGTCGACAGTGACGTGCAAATATTGTAAAGCAAATTTTGCCACGTCACAAGAGAGATCCACCTCATCCACATCCTCATCCTCATCCTCAGTGTCCTGGATTGTTGTTGCCTCTCTTATCACAGACTGCAAGTCTTCTCATTCGAACGCTGGAATTTCGTCTAGATATGAGGATGCTATTTTTAATAAAAAAACACACACAAACAAAGATACTCACTGTAAGATTCACAATATTAATCTTGTTTTGACTGACTATTTTTCAAACGCGTCCCTTCTTTATATACACCTTGGCATCGCTGCTCCAAAAATAATATTTAAAGACCTATGTCACCCCCCCCCCTACACATCACTTGAGCTCCATGTGAATCAGTTCAACTCTTGAGAAGAAGAAATTTTCGAAGCGATGAGAAAAATCGTAAAAATCGTAAAAATCATAAAAATTTTATTTGTGAAAGTCGAACATTTTTTCTTCATCCAAACGCACGTACAAAATACACTCCCTCCCATGTTTCTTCTCTCCTATGCCATTATATTGAAGGAAGGAACCTTATGCTAAGTAGCTCAGTTTACTCTTTCACACAGAAGCAAACAGTAACAGTTACTGAGTGAACAAGTTCCACTCTAAGTTCAACGCATTAGTCAAGTTTTCTTACGAAATCAAGGTAAGCTGGAAATAGTCATTTTAATTGTAGCATTTTTTTCAAACTATTTTTAATTTCGTATTTTTCAAACTTTTTTAAATTATTCTTGGAACAGCAATGATGCTAGAAATAATTATTATTTGATTATTCTTTGCGCAGCAATGATGCGAAGAATAATTTTTTTCTTTTCTATTATTGATTATCTTTGGCGCAGCAATGATGCTAGAAATAATTATATTCTCTTTTTTCCGCAGAAATGCAATTGACAAAAGTTTTTTAACTCGAGAGAAAATAAATAATCAGTTTTAACTATGTACAATGTATATTTTTTTTTTTTTTTTTGGATAGTCGAGAAAAAAACTATTGGAGATAGACTTAAATACGAGCAACGCAAGATACTTCGGGCTCTAATACGTGACATGAATGAATTGGGAAGGCAACCTCTGGAAGAACCCATTGGAGCAGTACTTGAAGAGCAACCTTCACTACAACCCTTAATTCCAGAAGCTGTGGTAGTTGCAGTGCCTGCAGAAGAGTTACCTTCAGATCATTTCCACTTTTTATTTGGCATGGAAACAACATGAGCAGTAGGAGCAGTAGGGGCAATAGAAGCAGTACCAGTAGATGTAGGTAATTATACAATTTTTTTGCTTTTTTCGTAGATGCCAATAATTTAAAGAATTTTTTAATGCAACTAATTTTTTTATTTATTTTGTTATTTTTTAGATATAATAATGCCAACGGAGACGTATTCAGCATTTCCTCAGTCATTGACATGGTGGCTTTCTCAACAAGATTGGAACGGATTATTAGAGGAAGAAGAAGAAGAAGAAGAAGAAGAAGAAGAAGAAGAAGAAGAAGAAGAAGGAGAAGAACCTGAAAAAGCAATTGAAAAGGAGCGTGCTGAATCTCAACCGCTCGCACTTGAATTTTTTCAACCACCACCACCTCCACCACCACATGCAGAGACTCAATCGCTTTCACCGCTTGCACTTGAATTGGCTCAACCACCACCACCTCCACTACCACCACATGCAAAGACTTAACCGCTTTCAACGCAAGTAGAAGAAAATACATCACTTGAAGTGGCGCAACCATCTCTACCTCAACATCAGTTGATGTCGGGCACTACCAGCTTTATATCAACCATTGCCCGAAAACTATGAGGAACGGAATAATGATGACAAAAATTTGCTGATGCTGAGAGTGCATATTTCACTCAAAAAAGAAGAAATCAAAGTAATCGATCGAGAGAGACAAAAAATAATAATTGAGCACAAAAAGGTGCTTCAAAAATTTTGTAAACAAGAAGAATTAAAAAAAAAAAAAAAAAAAAACTGTTAGTGTAACAATAAAAAAAAAAAATTGCAGAACAGAAAAAAAGAAAAGAAGATAAAAGCTACACGTCGACAGTTGTCTCTTCTCTTAAGGAAAAAAACAATGTAAATATGTAAATATGTAAATATGTATCATAAATCATGTATTAAACGTATTGCCTTTATTTTAGTAACAAAGATGTCTACTTGCATTTTATGTAGTGTATAAACCCAACCCGAATAGAAATGCACGCAAAAAAAATAATGAAGGTAAAAATATCGATGCTAAAACAATCAATAACTACTAAACTTTACAGAATTTTGTCATGAAAAAAATTGATTTTAGATGTTAAAAGTGGTGTCTAATTATATCAATAAAGCTTATCATTTATTTTTAATTACCAAAAAAAATGTATAAAATAGCAGTTTTATTATGAGTACAATTCATAATATAACCTCAAATTTCAGATGTTCTGTTAGTAAAACACATAGACTCCATTAGAATAATATGTACATTTCGCCATTGGGACATTGCGTACCACTTTTGGGACGTGTATTCTTAATGGTATTTCGCGTTAGGTATAAAATTACGAAGTAAGTTTTTTATTAATTTTAATTATTTCTTGCTGAGATAAAATTATTAAAAAAATTGTGTGATAAATAGAAACACAAAATATGTATAACAATTTAAATGTTCTTGTTATCTTTTAGATGTGATTTTATGTGAATTTTTTAAACAAAATTTCACAAAAAATCGTTCCAGCGGCGGCACTTTCACCTTATTTTCAAATGTTTTATCACCAGAACTAACTTCTGACATACTGGGAGTATGTCATATACTATCCTCCCCTCCCCAAAATTTTTAAAGACTACTTGAGAAAGTATAAATCACCAGAACAGCTCATTTTTGCACAGTTGTTTGACTAGGGAACTTCCGTTGGAAATTAGTCATGGCCTCGATTCAATATTTTAAAGATGTGGCTCATTGCATATGGCAATCGTATCAACAAATAATTAATACCAAAGTTGACGTGTTTGATATTCAACAACTAATCAACACATGTGTTACAAAAATTAGTGATGGTAATATTTTTACTTCAAGAAATAATTTAACAACATCAGAAAAAACAATAGTTCAATGATCAGTGGTTTTAACAAAAACTTTTTTACAGATACTTTATTATTATTTAGAGATAGCCAAAGCAAAAATAATATTCAGCATTGAACCAAAAGTTTTTGTGTCCGATAGTGAACTTGAAGTGGAAGCAGCAGTTAGTGCATTTGAAAATGAACCTGAAGATTTTGTACGTGACAGTATTCAAGAAGTCGCAACGAAAGTCAAGACATGGAGAAATGCGCATACCACACGCGTTCAAGGTGAAGGTATGTCAACTGCAGCTCCAGATGTTGAAAACGATATACTGGTAGGTCTTAGTAACATAAATAGTGCATTTAAAAATCGCATCACTACAGCTTTAATTGTAAATTTTAAACATCTAGATCTAAAAAAGTTTCTTAAGGATGCTGAACGAAAATTTGTTCAATGAACTAAAAGATCTCTCGAAGAACACTCAGCATTAAAAGTAAATACCATGTTGACGGCTAAATATGTAATAATTAAAGATAATGTCGAGGATATGGATTTAAAATATTTTAATACAAAATCACAAACGATTTACCTGTCTACTGACATAAATGAGTGGTTTGATGTAGTCGTGAGACAGTCAATCGAAAAATATATGGATGATTTTCAAGATAAAGAATCTGACTAGTCTCTACACTCAATTTTAAACTTGGTTGTAAATATTAACAAACTCAACCCCATGCGAGGCAGTTCCTTTATAGAGTTACCAGACTACATAAAAAAAAAAAAAATGGTTGCATGAATGTAACAAACAAAGACGATCAGTGCTTCAAATGGGCTATTTTATCAGCGTGACATCCAGTGCAAAGAAATCCAAATCGTCTCTCTAACTATAACCAATATTAAAATAAATTAATCTTTGATGGTATCAAGGTTCCTATGAACCCCAAGAAAATTGCAAATTTGAAAATCAAAACGGGGTTTCAGTTAATTTAAATTTTTAAAAAAAGAAGGGCAATACTTATGCTATTTTTCCTAGTCATTTGACTACAAACAAAAAAGATAATCATATAAATCTTATATTTATTGAAAGCTTCTACATTGATGATGATAATAATGATGATGATGATGATGATGATGATGATGATGATGATGATGATGATGATGATGATGATGATGATGATGATGATGATGATGATGATGATGATGATGATGATGATGATGACAAAGATAATAATGATGACTCCAACGTACAGTATAAATATCACTATGTTTGCATAAAAAATTTATCCCGCTTAGTACGCAAACAGTTAACGCAACATCAACATACAGTAAATATATGTGATCACTGCTTTCACTATTTTTGGTCAAAAAAAAAGTTAGAAGCTCATGAAATTTATTATAAGAGTTTAAACAAGAGTAAAATTACATCACAAAACAGAAACTATAATGAGCATACACTTAAATTTAAAAATTTTACACATAATGACCGTGTACCTTTCGTGGTATATGCAGACTTTGAATGTTTACTGGAACCTATTAAGAGTGCCCATTCCTATCAATGTCACAAAGCATATAGTATTGGATATTTTATCAAATGTTGTTATGATGATAGTCAATCAGAATATAAAAGCTACAGACAATATGAAGAAAATGATGAAACATCTGCTCAACGGTTTGTTCAAGCTCTTTATCTCCTCGCTCTGAAACTGGAAGAACTGTATAAAAATCCTATCAAAATGATTGATTTGACACTTGAAGAACAAATCAAATACGACAAAGCATTTTTATGTCACATATGTAACCAACCTTTCAGCTTGGATGACGTAAAAGTTCGAGATCACTGTCATCTCACTGGAAAGTAAGTGTAATTTTTTGTAGTAATAATTCGTTTTTAAATCAATCTTGTAAAATTTTTTTACATTGTTTCAGGTATCAAGGCCCCACTCATAACAAATGCAATATTAGTTATCAAGACTCGAGAATGATACCAGTAATATTCCATAACCTTAGCGGTTATGAATCACATTTATTTATAAAAGAACTCGTCAAATGTTTTCCAGAAGGAGTTCAGTTTTTACCAGAGACAAAAGAAAAGTATATTTCATTTATAAAATTCGTAGAAGGTACCAATATTATTATTAGATTTATAGATTCCTTAAAATTTATGGCCTCATCTCTCGATAAATTATCATCATACTTAAACGAATTCAAAATACTAAAAAACGTATTTTTCAATGATGATCATTATACAATATCGCAGATAGACTTATTAAAAAGAAAAGGCACATAGATTATACTTCTTTTGAAAAATTAAAAGAAAACAAACTTCCATCAAAACAAAATTTTTACAGCAGCTTATACAAAATCCATATAACTGATGAAGAGTACGAGCATGCAAAAAATATCTGAAACACTTTTCGTATCCATACTCTTGGGCAGTATTCTAACTTATATTTAAAGACTGATGTACTACTGCTTGCTGAAGTATTCAAAAACTTTCGAAATAACTGTATCAAAACATACGAACTAGATCCAGCTCATTATTATACAACACCCAGCGTAACTTGTGACGCTATGGTAAAATGTACAAAGGTTGGTAATGAATTCTTGTTAAATAGTTTTGACAAAGTTAAGTAATACACTTAAACAAAATGTACCATTTCAATTTTAGGTAAAAATTGAATTGCTGACAGACATGGATCAAGTTTTATTTATAGAGCGTGGCATACAAGGTGGAATAAGCCAATGTTGCAATCGATTTGCCAAAGCCAACAACCCCTATGTGAAAGAAGGTTATCAAGCAAACAAGGATGAAAAATATTTAATGTATTATAATGTTAACAATTTGTATGGTTGGGCTATGACTCAACCACTACCTTACGCAGGATTTAAATGGGTGAAAAATATTAACCCTTTGGGAATTTTAAGCGTGGCAGATGATGCTGAAATCGGTTATATACTAGAAGTTGATCTGGAATATCCGAAAACTCTTCACAAAGCTCATAAGGACTTACCTTTAAAAAAAAATTAATGACTACGCTGTATGATAAAAAACGTTATGTGATACATCATCATGCACTTAAGCAAGCTGTGAGTCACGGGCTCCGAATAACAAAAATTCACAGAGAAATACAGTTTAATCAAAGCTTATGGTTAAAAAAATACACAGATTTAAACAGTAAAAAGCGTCTAAATGCGAAGAATAAGTTTGAGAAGATGTTGTTTAAGTTATTCAACAATGCTGTGTATGGGAAAACGATGGAAAATGAACGCAAACGCATTGATGTTAATCTTGTCAATTAGTGGAATGGTAGATAAGCTGTCGACGCTTACATTGCACTACCGAATTTTCATAGTTGTGACATATTTGACGCAGAGTTGGTAGCTATACAACTGTTGCGTACTGATGTATGCATTAAAAAACCAATATATGTGGGATTGAGTGTGTTGGATCTATCAAAGATGCTTGTTTATAAATTTCGTTATGATTTTATGAGAAATAAAATGAATGATCATTGCAAACTCTTATACACAGACACCGATAATCTTGTGTACGAAATCATGAACCAAAATATTTATAATCTTAGGCGAGAAAATATTGGAGAATTTGATATTTCAGACTATATTTCTGATAATAAATTAAATATACCAAGTGTCAATAAAAAAATTGTTGGGTTGATAAAGGATTAATGTAATGGAAAGATTATGTTGGAATTTGTGGGATTAAGGAGAAAAATGTATAGTATAAAGATACAAGATCAAAATACGCTGAAGAAAGCTAAAGGTGTTAAAAACTCCGATGTGAAAGCTACGATAACTTTCGATGACTATAGTACATGTTTGTGTAAAAATACTAGTATAACACGTGAGCAAAAAAATATTAAATTACGTCATCATCAGCTCTTAACGGAAAAAGAAACTAAAATTGCTTTAAGTGCACATGACGACAAACGTTATTTGTGGCTGGGCCACACAGATACTCTACCATGGGGTCATTTTAGCATAATAGTAATGGAAGCAGCCAATCGGGTAGAGCCGATAGAGGGGGGAACCAATCAGATGGAAGAATAAGAAGCTGGACGGGTATGCGCAGATGAACAGCTGAGAGTGGAGGGAGAATACGCCACAGATGAGCCGCTGAAAGTGAAGAAGGTAGCATCAGAATTAGAGGTGTTGCAGCAAGCAGAGCTCATTCTTTTCGCAAGGGAAGGTGTAAATAGATCTCAAGTTGGACCATAGAAGCTCTTAAACGATCCATCGTCTTCCTTGGTACGTGTTTCTACAAGTGAACTGTTAAGCAAAAAACGTCGATATTTCTAAAGGTTAGTTAACAGACACGATTGCATACATTACTTGTGTAATTTTTACTTACATCATTGTATTTAAATATTTTTTCCTTCTATGATTGTGTTACAGATGGATCTCGCAGCATTAAATAAAATTGCTAGCAATAATTTTCTACCAACAAAAAAAGTTACCGATATGGTTCCAAATCAAAATTATATGGTAACTAAGTTAAAAAAAGTGAAAACCAAGTATGGAATGAAGATGGTTGCTGAGTTTGCAGATGAGTTCTAAGTTTTCCTGCCAAATAAAATATGTATCGCACTCTTAGAGAATGAAAAATTTTTCATTGAATTATTAGAAGCATTAAATAAATTTAAATTGTTTGTAGTGTACAATGGTGGACATATAAAACTCTCTTATGCATAAGTTTGTAAATATTAGAAAAAAAAATAAATTATTTTATTTTTATGATTGAAGGATTTATTCATTTGGTCAAATACATCCCTTTTCTTGCTTTAAAAAAAATAATTGAAAAAACTTTTCAACTTAGCAGATATTTTTTACAATTTATTCTTGTCGATCCAGCTCTTGTGGACGTTGTCAGAGCTCAACCATTTCACTAAAATTTGATTTCCACGTCTTTGAAGGACCTTCTCTATGAGGTTAACATCAGAATGCTTTGTTTTCTGCAATTCTTGCTCGTAAAACCCTCCAGAAATGGGTTAATTTCGGTAATCATTGAGATAATACGTTGTTGGATTTGTTGCTGCTACTCGTGTGATTGTAAATATTTCAATCAACCAATTTGGTATATACCCTTTTTCAAATGCTTGTTTGATTTTGCTCACTCGTACTTTATCACCAATTTTGAATTTAGATTTGAACTTACTACTGTTTTAATATATTTTTTTAAACTTCTCTAAAACTTGAACTTCATTTTTAGCAACAACGTCTTTTGGTTTCAAACCAATTGTTCGGTGTTTTCTATTATTATAAAATTTAATTAACGTTTGTAACAAATTCAGTTATTTATAATTGCCTTGCAAACTAAATTTTTTCCACATCAAATCGTTAAAACTACGATTAAATCGTTCGCATATAGAAGTTTTAAGATTGCTATAAGTTGAGTATAAATCGATTTTATATTTTTAAATGAGATTTTGGAAGTTTGCATAATAGAATTCTTTGCCGCGATCAGTTTGCATGTTTATGGATACTCGTCTTTTTTTCAATATTGAATGCATTGCTGCAGTTACTTCTTCACTAGTTGTTTTCATGATAGGTACAGCCCATGCGTACTTGGAGAAAACATCTATTACAGTGAGCATATACCGATAACCTTTGTTTTCGCGAGCGTAAGGCTGCATCTCTACAAGGTCTGCTTGCCAAGTCTCATCTAAATCATGAATGTTAAATTTTCGACGGGGATAATTACGCCTTGTTGCCTTATAAAGTTTCTCAATAGTTTGCTCCATGTATTAGTTGTTTAGGTTTAAGTTTTTTGAATCAGCTTGAATAAATGGAAATTTTTTTTGTAAGTTGTATATAAAAATTCTAAAGCTGTCTATTTCTTTTTCAAGTTTTTTAGCCACTCCAACCAAGTAAGCATAATTTACTACATCTTAAGGCTGTTCTGGTGTTCCAACATTGCACAGTCTTTTATTATTTGAGTCATACTGTCCATCTGTGGTAAGCTTATATCTAATACCAGGAGGACCTCGGCCACCACTTTCAGTCCCACCCAATTTTCGACCGAATACATCGACACTCATTTTGAGACTGAAGAAATATTTACACACATACATCAATACACACACAAACACACACACACACACACACACATATATATATATATATATATATATATATATATATACATATACATTCTTCCTCGCGAAGCTCTTCAATGATTGATATAATTTCATTTTCATGGCTTGTATTTCCTGCTGACTTTTCAGCTATTAATAAGCGTAAACGATCAACTAATTCATTAGGATCATCCCAGTGTGTATAATCTACTTGTTGCATTATTTAAGCAGTCTTATAATGAGGTAGCAACAACCCACCTTTTTTACGAACCGCGGGATCGAACATTGAAGCAATAATTTTATTAAACTTATTACTATTATAGGTTCGTATTTTTCCTTTTTTTTTAACCCTTTTCTATGAACACTTGAAGTCTGTAATACTAAATAGTATTTTTTAAAATTCTTCTGTGTCAACAAAGTTTCATTAGGATGCTTTTTGATATGTAGCTTCATTATTCCAGGAGTCATTGGAAAATTTAAATCGTTCATTTTGAAACGATTACTTTCAAAGTTTACTCGCGAATCGCCAAGTTTGTGCAACTCATTCTCTTTTCGCACTCCATACTTTAAATCTAATAAATCTTTCTGATTCTGATCAAGTATTTGTAAGCAAAAATTATTTGATAAATTTTTATTGACTTGAACAGAATCAAGAGATTTATCCCAAATAGTGTCATTTAAATCGGTATCATCATCACTTTCACTAATGACAGACTCAAATATTAAATCACCTTCACTGAGTTTTTCTCTGTTTTATGTTAATTCTCTTTATCAACTTTAATACTTTCTTCATCGTTTTTGTTATAAAAATGATTGTGAGTAACAAAATTATTACTATTACTTTTGTGTTTTTTCGTTTCAGCAACAATTTCCATTAAAGGGTCTATTATTAGTTTAAAAGTTTCACTAAGTACTTTTTCAGCCTCATTTTTTCCAAACTTCAACAGTTTGTACTTTTCTTCAACCGCCTCTCGTGCCTTCACTAACTGGCGTAAAACGTCTTTTTCTTGTTAATACATGATGATGATCTAATATCTTGCAACAGACTGTAACAATTGCGATAGGTATGTCCTAAACGTACGGCAAAATTGTCAAAGCCTTTTCTGTAGCGACCATTATTTATTAGCCTATCCTTGATTATAACGACAAATCCATGTTTATCATCATTCCAGCAATAAGAGCATAAATTTTTAAATTGAATGTATGGCATGTCTGAGTTTACATGATCATCATACACATGCTTCAAATTAACTTCTTCTTGACGAAATAAAACTAGAAAATTAACATTATCCCTTACAAGATGCTTTGGTACTTAAGCGTATGACTGGAAAAGATAGAAACAGTCCACATTTTTGTGTCTACCCATGCAGAAAAAAGCCTTTACATTATCTTGATTTTCACAAGCTATATCATCAAAAATCATTATAGAATTTGGTAAAGCATCATCTGGCGAGACTTGTTTCGTGTTCGCTGAAAGATAAGTATTTCACACCTTCTATAGGCTCCAATAGTTCTTTTAAAAACTTGTATTTTGGTTGATGTAGCAATTTTGAATACACGTACACATTTTTGAACTTAACTGCGTTAGGATGCACGATTAAAGCTAGTAAGCTATTAGTCTTACCACAATTAGATGGACCGCAAAATACCGCACGAATACTATCAGGGAGCAGTTTACCATGTCAATTCGAACGCTTTTTTTGTTTTACTATAGCGTCAAAATTAGGAACTTGTAATTTTATGGATTGCTCTTTAAACTCCATGTCTATACTGCATGAATAATCAGTTACAACTAATCTTTTAATGAAGTAGTACAACGGTTATATAGTTTAAGCTCTTTATTTGTCAACCAATTTTTTCTACTATAAATACATGATTTATTTTCTCGAACGATTAGTCATGATTCAACCTCTGAAGACTAATCATCATTATTATGCATTGTAAGAGAGGGCATGGTCTCGTAAATAAAGTCATAAATTCCTTACCAGTAGAGCTTCATTTGCCAGGCTATCAGTATTGCGGTCCAGGTACTAAGCTTGCTAAGCGTCTTGCTAGAGGGGATCCCGGAATAAATCCGCTAGACGCAGCGTACAAAGAGCATGATATAGCGTATTTAAAAAATAGACAAGATTTAAAAGCCAGACACAAAGCAGATAAAATTTTAGCTGAGAAGGCTTGGCAAAGAGTTAAATCTTTAGATTCAAGTATTGGTAAAAGAGCAGCAGCTGCCCTAGTGACCGGCGCTATGAAGGTTAAAAGTAAATTTTATTTGGGGTTGAATCAGGAGAAGAAGAAACAGGGTATTAACAAAAGGAAACGAAGAATGAGTAGGTCAAAGAAAAAATAATGTAGTGCTTTAAAAATAGTTATTAAGGCTGCCTCGCAAGACATGAATACTAAGAGAAAAAGTGCTCGAGATGTTATTAGTAGTGCTTTGAAGGATGCTCGTAGTGCAGTTAAAAAATCAGGAGGTAAAAAATATGTTACGATTCCGCACATTTTACGCCTTCCCACACAGATTGGTGGAGCTTTACCTTTGATTCCCTTGTTTGCTGGTTTAAGTGCAACTGGTGGTATAGCCAATGAAATAGCTAGAATTAAGAAAAGCATTAATACTGCTAAGTCAGCTAAAAAGCAGCTAGCAGAAAGTCAGAGACATAATCAAACCATGGAAGCTATCGCCCTTGGAAAAGGTCTTTATCTCATACCACATAAAACTGGATTAGGAGTCTATTTAAAGCCTTACGCTAGAAAAGGTTTAAAAAAAAAAACCTCAAAAAAAAAGCTTCAAGAAATAAAATTACCTGATCGAGCTCTAACTAACATAGATTTGATAAAATATTCTAAAATCTTAAAAATTCCCCATTTTCGTGGAGTTTTCATGAAAAACAATTTACCTTCTGATGGCCCATGGTTTTGTGAAACCGTTTAGTTACACTTTGACAACCATGGAAGAAACATTGACACTCAGCCTCCCTGGTACCTCTTCCATTTAAGAAGCACAGTATTTTCCACCGATTAAGTTATCTCCAAAACACTGCTACGTTCTTGGCTTAGTAGAACGTTTGTCATTCAACTCAATCCCAAATATAGATGAAAATTGTAATAAATTTTACGTCGGCAATCAAGTCATTGTATTACCAACAGGCAGCTATAAGATTGAAGATATTAGGTCATTTTTGATTAAGGTATTACAACCTTGCAACATAACTCTTGATATTAAGCCGAACAATAATACGCTTCAAAGTGTTATCGAGTGTAGTCATACTATTGATCTTAGACCTAAAGATTCTATTGGCAGTCTATTAGGTTTCACTCAGAGAGTTCTAAAAAATAATACTACTCATGTTTCAGACTTACCTGTAGCTAATCTAAAGATAAACGCATTAAGAGTTGAATGTCATATCACGAGTGGAGCTTACATAAACAGTCGCAAAGTACACACGATTCATGAATTTTTTCCTGCTGTACCACCTGGATACAAAATCATTGACGTTCCATCACAAATAATTTATTTACCAATTATTAGACGTATCATTGATCAGGTACAACTATGCATTGTAGATCAGGATGGTAATTTAGTCAATTTTCGTGGAGAAGTCATAACTATAAGATTGCACATAAAACCCTCTTCATAGTTGTCATTATTTATAATCAAACAAATCATATAGGCAACTCAATATGTACTCCAGCGCTCAGTCGATAACGAGCTCTCAAAACGTTGATAAGTCTAAGAAAAAAGTCCATCAAAGCATCAAAACATTCAAAAAAACGATTGACTTGTCAAAAACTAACTCATCAAAAAATTTAGTTTTTCTAAAAAGTCTAGGTCTAAAAATAAAAAGCCGTGGTGGAAACTAAAGTGGATATTTTTTTGTTGTATACAAAATGGATGAGATTCTAAGTATTCTATCTCCAGTCACATTTGACAAATCTATTGCGCATTAAAAGATTCACGCTCATCAGCCATATGCATCATCAACGTATGGCAACAGCGATGAATCTCGCATTTCAATTCAACATTAAGACTTGTGTCTTTTACCATCCAGAAGTTCTCTACGTGTTTACGGAAGATTAGTCAGAGCAGATAAAAATACAGCAGTAACAAATACCGCATTGATAAATAACGCCATCTGTCACTTATTTAAAGAAATAAGATATAAGATAAATGCTATAGAAGTAGACAAGTGCAAAAATGTTGGTCTCACAACCTTTATGAAATATTGGCTATCGCTTTGTCCTGATCAAACAAAATCTGGGATGAATCCAGATTGGCTTGGCGTCGGAGAAGAAGATGATAGTCTTACTAATAATAACGGCTACTTTGATATTATACTTTCACTAAATATGATTTTAGGTTTTGCTGAAGACTATCGTAAGGTAGTTGTCAATGTGAAACATGAGCTAATACTTACAAAAACATGAAACTATATAAATGCCGTGTTACAAACTCCAGTTAATGCCAATGCTGCTGATCCCACAGCCACAGCAACTACAAAAAGATAAGTTTATATCTATGAGTTTTTGAACTTGGGAATTATATGAGTATCCCCTCTCACCTAGCACATCAAATCATTTATGGACAGTTAAAACATCTAATTAATTGGAAAAGCCACGTTAAGTAATTTTAGCCTTTCAGACAAACCGTAAAAATCAGAAAGATGTAGGGTAACTGTGGGTATTACTGGCACTTTTTTGACTACGGCTACTTAAATGTATGGTATGAAAAAGAAAAATGTATCAATCTAATATATTTTTTTTTTATTATTAACTTTATTTAATAACAAACAATAAATGATTTTTTAAATGGACATAAATAAAATCATATTATTAATGATAAATATTTTTGTGAACAGTCAACATGCTCCTATTACTGACACCATGCACGTATTACTGGCCCCCCAATACTGTCTGAATTTGAATTACTGGCCGTGTAATACTGGCAAATATAGTTTTTAACCCTTATTACGTAAAATCACAATAAAATCTACCCAATCTAATAAAATCTATGATAATTGAAAAAAATAATAAGATTTAGCTATCAATGTGTTTTAATTTTGTTTGCAATTCGCTTATTTGGTTCTACAAATCTTTTTGTAATTTTATCTTCTCTAAAATTTCTTCTTGGGATTTATTTTTTTGTTCAATTTCATTAACTTTTTTTTGGTGTGTAATAAGTTTGGCCTTTTCTTTTTTAATTCTAGTTTGTTGTTTCATATAATTTTTTTCTTGCTTGATTAATTTGTCGTTTTCTCTTTTTATTTTTAACATTTTTGTTTTCTCTGATCTCATTTTTTTTCTGCTGCTGTTTCCAATTTAACAACTTTATTTTTTTTTTCTTTACTGATTTTTTGCCACAGAGGACCTGATATAACTGATGGAGTTTTAGTTATACTCTTCTTTTTGTTTACTGATTGAAAAATATCTTCAGAAGGCCAAGACAAATACTCAGCAAGAGGCTTTAGTGGTTGATGACTTTGTTAGGTTAGATTGCTGTACCTTACCAAATCACTGCCAGTAATTCAACAGTAGCGAAAAATATTATACCAAATACTGGCATCAATATTAAAAAAAGAAAAAACATTCAAAATTAATCTTCATTGCATTTATCGAAAAATTGAGGTTTTTTACAATTCAATAAATTGTTTCTTGTGTGATTTTGCCATATTCATTAATAAAAATACCATTGAAAGCAAGTCGCTTTTTGCTGTAAAATTTAATTTTTTGTGAGAGAATCACACACCTGTCTATGTTATCATTGATAAAATAATTCAGATTTATGTTTCGTACTAATATGCGATTAAATAATATTTGTGCAGTAATCTACTTTACGAAAAAAATTTTTTTGTATATTCATCATTATAAAATAATTTTGTACGTATTTATTTCTATTGACTGCCAGTAATTGGAGCAGTGCCAGTAATACCCACAGTTACCCTAAGCGCTAGTGTGTTTGATCACTGCAATATAAGAAATGTAAAACTCTATATAAATTCACAATATTATCCTTATGGTGATCTTAATCTCGATATAACTCGTAAACAGTATGCAATGCTGTATAATATGTATGCTAATTTTTAAAGTTTATATTACAGCAAAAATTGTACGCCTTTATTAGGTAAACATCACTTTCTGAATCGGATACCTTTAATCGTCCTCGATTGTTCCAAACAAAACGAGTCATTAAAAAATGCTCCAGTAGATGTGAGGCTAGAATTTAAGTCGCATAACAATTTTCCTGCCAATACATTAGCTTATTGCTTAATTTTACATGATCGTATCGTTCAGTATAGTCCAATGAGTGGGGATGTCAAAAAACTCATGTAAAAGCTATAAAGCCGATTCATGGCTCTGCTAGCGTCAGTTCGGTTTCAACCGTCATGAATAAGGATCAGAGCAGCAACAGCTGGAGTAAGAAAGAAGAAGAAAATAAGCTACGACAAGAAGAGTGGGAAAAATTTGCGAAGAAAAACACAGAGACACAAACGGAGAAAAGTGTTGAAAAAAGTTATACAAAAAAATCATAAGATAATAATAAAGACTGTGTAATTGTTTAAGAAAATTTTAGATTAATCAATGTGTTGCACAAGCAATTTTACAACTCACATAAAGTATCAAGAAATCTTGGCTGAAAAATCTTGGCACTGAGTATTCAACCAACAACGAATCTTCTCCGAAAAATTAAGGGTATAAAAAGCCGAACAAAAATTAAAAAAAAATTTTAATAGAGTAAAATGGAATATTTTGTGGACATGCAAGGTTTCAAGAAACCAGGTAACGATTACGTGCTTGAAGAATTTGCTATCATTCCTCTCAGTGCAAACTATACAGAAGTAGAAGTATTTTTTTTTAAAGCACTTTTTACCTGGCGTAAATTACCACAAAAGTATAAACATAAAAATTCATACCTCGAACTTTGCTATTACGGACTAACCTGGGACTCAGGAAAAATTGAGTATACAGAGGTTGGAAACGTTTTACGGGAAAATCTTGAAAATGCTGTAAAAATATTTGTTATTGACGAGCTGAGACAAAAAAGGCTTGAAAAATTGGGCTTTAAAGTCACTAATATGACAGACTATCCACCATTTGAACTCCCAAGATTGGTCACCACTTGCACTCATCACAACGGAGCCTACAAATCAATATGGGCTCTTCATAATGTTAAGCGTATGAAAAAGTTTTATTTAAATATGGAATGGATCGACGTTGACGATGATAATGTTGACGAGGAGTTGTAAGCATTAATATATTGCAGCTGTAGGATAAGGTGTATATATCTTGCTTTTTTTGTACATTTATGTAATAAATTTTTATGTCAAATAAATTGTTTGTAAAAAATAAAACTAAAAATGTATCAAAAATAATTTTTTTCACACCCCATTATGATCTTTATACTTAAATTACTACCTAACCTAAACCTTATAATTTAGTACATGGGAAGAATGCAGTCTTGCTGTGAGTTAAATCTCCTACAAGCTTAAACAGAGTACCTAAACCAGATAGATGCATTCAGATATGAGAGTTTCATTTTTTTTAAACTGAAGCTGTGTGCACACACAATTCAGAACATAATATAAAAGAATATATATTTCAGCTAACCTTGGTATGGAATCATTCCTTAAATTATACTCGACTGCGAAGCATATCGTTCAAACTTCAAAGGATGGAATACATTGTAGACGTTCAGGATTTTAAAACCTATGACACCAACTTTATTTTTAAAGAAATTTCGTATGTTAAACTTGGGAAACAAAATTTCATACATATTGTGAGCGTACTCAAGCCACCTTTTGCGTGGTAAAAATCATCATTTTGGGACAGAAGGCAAAATCAATGGTTGATAACCAATTTCCATGGATTAAGCTGGAATTATGCCAATGTTACTTATGAACGAGGACTGAAAGTTTCTAAAAACAAGCTGGTTGTTGCTGTCAAGGTGTACGTTAAGGGTCTCAAAAAGAAAAATATCTTCAAGAGATAATACCATGCAGGTGATATTATTTTAAATATAAAATATATAATAAGCGAGTTGGTTACTTATCTTCCCTACCATTTAGAGTCACTAATATCGAGGAGTATAAATGTCTAGCCCTAGCAAAACTTACCAAAGAGTATTTGCCATGTCAATTCCACAGCTTCAATATTAACTCTTCATGTGCCATAAGAAATATCCAGGCAACAAAAGATGAGATGTTGCAGGATAATGTGTTAAATATTATGTACAAAGCAGTTTTTTGCAATTAAAATATACTAATATTTTAGGTAGTAACTTACTATTTCAACTGTATTTTTAACAAACAATTTTTCATTTCAATTTTCTACTAAAAATTTCTTTATCCCACAAATCTTTGTGACGTGGAAAAATTTGCTTCGCAATTTTGTTTGCCACGCCACAGTCGACGCCCCTACTCTGAAGCTAGATAATCATGATGATGTATATAGCCTTTTCCGTGTGCTCTGTTGTAGCAAATTTTTCATAAGGAAAAGAAAGTGGGTGTGAGACCACCGAGCATGAAGTGTAGGAGAGAGTACGTGGAGCGAGAGAGCCGAGAGTATAGCGAATATCAAGTGCGAGAGAGGGAGAGAGAGCGAGTGAAAGAGTGAGCGAGAAGAAGGACCCGGAAAAATAAGCCTGATCCCGACCCATCCGACCCTGAACGGCGGCCATCTTGAGACGAAGCTTCCTCCCATGATGACCCCTGCCGAGCCCGAGGAGAGAGGCGTACCGGACAGCAGGCGAGAGAGGCCCAGGTATCATGCAGCGTCGACTTCCTGGACTGCGACCCTCGACGCTCATGGTGGACTGGTCTTACCGTAAGGAAGCACGAGATCCGCCAAGGTACAGTGTGTAGGTTACGCGGGGACACGGGTGAGATCGTTGGCTATAGCGATAGACGCGAGTGCAGGAGCGGAAGGATTTGTGGCATGGGGCAGTGATTTTTGCGCGCCACGGTCGGGCCTCTGTCGAGACGTGAGGACGGAAGCATCGGACAAGTGTATGAGGGAGGGACAGGCACCGAGTGAGAGTAAGAGAGAGAGAGAGAGAGGAGAAAGGGTACAGGCGGGGGTATAGACGGGAAGCAAACGCCAGAGGCTTCTCTAGGGAGACGTCACCGTGTCTTTTACGGGCCGCGACGGCGACCTACTCCGTGGGCTAGAGATCGGGCCAAGTGAGAGTGTGTGTGCACGTACAGCCAGCCCTGTTGAAGAGGCCTGGTCCCAACTGAGAGTCGTATGGTAAAGAAAGAGAGTGTAAGAGTGTAGTAAGATCTTTGTTATTAAGCGTCCAGGGGGCCCCAGTAGTTTTAATCAAACAAACTAAGGTCAACGGTAGTTTATAGCTCGGTACGACGTGGTGCTGTATATATACATATACTAGCAGCTTTGTGTCTCGTAGCTGGTAAGCAAGACGTACGTCGACACATTAGAAATTATTTTCTGATAAACTAAAGTATCTTTTTTAAGCTTTGTAGTATTTTGGGACTTTTACCATCTTCACTATAATTTTACTTGGAAGGTGAACTTACTTACTACAAAGTATTTTGGGACTTTCTATAACCTTATTTTATTTTTTTTTGGGGGGGGGCTAAATTATCTTTGTCAGATACTGTGGGACAAATTCCTGTAAGTTAGGACATTGGCTGTATAGTGTAAGTCTAGTGGGTTAGAACATCGTGAAGACGAGTGCAATACACCGTGTCAGTGTCTAAGTGGTGGTAATAGACGAGTGGGGAAAATTTGGGATAACAGCTTGGATACCTGAGGCCTAGCGAGAGTAAGTGGCCATTCAGGAGCCAGTTAAGGGCAGTGAAGCTTTTTAACCTAACGCAACTAAATTCGGGAGCATGAGGCTGCAAGTGAGTGAGCAAGCCATGCACTTAAGGAAATTGGAACGAGAGTACCGAGCCGTAAAGAGGTCGGTAAATAAATTATCTGCAAGAGAAGTGGAAAAAGAACTTCAAGCAAGGAGTCTAATTACTAGAGGAGAGGACAAAGTGATTCGGAATCGGTTGTTGCGTTTCTGCTTGATGGAAATGCAACCCGAAAACACTGAAATTCCAGTTTATGCAGACGACCGAGCTGAATCAACACTGCAAGCAGCGTTACGGGAGAGCCTTGCTCTTTCAGATGAAGAGCTGTTGAACGAGGAGAAGGATCGACTAATAGAGCGAAGAAGTAGGGGGAGCCAGTATTCGGATAGGGAAAGTTATAAGGGACGAATAAAGAGAGATTCAAGGGGGACTAACCTTACGGGACGTGTAAGGGAAGAGACTCAAGAGGGTGGGGCACCAGAGAGATTGGCCCGCACCACAGGCAAAACTTCGTATGGGTGGAGGGGAAAGTTATATTCCCCAACTAACGAGGACATCGGGACTTGGAATGTTTCCACCCTCGAGCCCTGGGAAAGCCACACGAGGGCCTCGACGCATGTAGGAGCCAGCGGACTCAACGTAGCTTCGGTGCCCGTCTCCGTTGCTACGGCCTCCACTACGACGACCGTCACGGCCACGACAAACACGGGCCTGTACATGTCAATACCACGTAGAGGGATACCAACACCGTTCACGTACCAAGGTATCATGGTGAAGGGAGATCACTCCACGCCAGCAGCCACCCCTAAGGTATTGAGTAATGTGCCGGCCCCTCCGTGGATGAAGGACCAATCCCAAAAATACTGGCGTGGATTGGAATCTCAGACACCGTCAAGGCCCATGACAGAGGATAGCGAGAGCCCAGAGGTGGATATGCGCGGTCTGTCTGATGCCAGTGGCCCCGAGGAGCCGGGTTGGAAGTCAGGCGAGACCTACTGGAGTGGGACAGAAGGATCAGACGGGAGGTATAACGAAGGAGACCAAACCGGTGGGACCAAATATAAAACTGCGAACAGCTGGGAAGATTATAAGCAAAGGTTCGTAGAGATGCGGGACAGCGATAATGGGAGACAGGGATTGAGCGCGGTTAATCGGTTCTCGAAAGGCTAGCGGCCCCCTGTAACGAGTGAAAGGGATGACACAAGATTCATGAGGAGACGCGAAGGCGAAAAAGGGCGATCTCAGAGGGATGAGCTCAATCGCGACTCTGAAGGACACAGCTGGGAGGGCGAAGCACAACCAAGTGATGAGACCTAACACATTGGCATGCCCTGGATGGATAGGATCTCTGCGGTATCAAAGAGAGAGGAGTGTAAGCGGGACCAGAGGATTGTGAGGGAGGAGAAAACGGGTAAGGTGTTTCGGACCCCAAAAACTCCTCCCCCCAGAACCCCATACTGACGGAATAGAGCAACCGATCGAAGGGAACAACGGGCGTCAGAGACCCCGGGGTATGAAGAACGCCTTTTCCCCGAGACCCAAGGGAAAGGTGGAGACCAACGGGACATCCGACGCGCAGCCGAATAGCAACGTATATACCTGCTTACTGAAAGTAAGCGACCCCAAACGAGTAATCGGGATCCAAAGAGTGATGACAGAAAGGAAGAGAAACAGAGGAAGAAGGAAAGATGAGATTCACACGGTTTTCAGAACGGGAAGGAGAGAGGGTGAACCAGCAGGCAGACATCCGACACAGAGGGGTAGGTTCCGAAGTATCCTGAGACATTAGTCTCGGAGAACAGGGCACCTGAGAACTGAACCCAGCTTTAATGTGACTTCGGCCGTAAAACAACTGAGAGACTGGGGATTCAAATTTTCGGGAGCCAAGGGTAGTGACCCTGCGATATTTTTAGATAACCTCAATGACTTTAGAGGTAGCTCGGATCTAATAGACGAACACATCTTAGGAGCACTACCTAGCGTTTTCTTTGAACATGCTACGCGCTGGTTTTGGGTCAAGAGAGAATCCCTGACGACCTGGAAAGAGTTCGAGAAGGCGTTTGCCGCGCAGTTCAGGGGAGAGTTTGAAGAGGAGGATTTAAGACAAGACCTGTATGCTTGGACCCAAGGAAAAGGGGAGACAGTATCGGTGTTTTTGGCCAACTTGCAATACATTGTCTCCAAGTTCAAACGCCCTCCGTCAACCCAGGAACAGGCAGATCGAGCCTACCGAAATCTACTCCCCAAATACCAACGGGTGATGCAAGATAAGGTGATCAGCTTGCTCAAGGATATTCAAGAGTATGGACAACGATGGGAGAGGCAAAAGAACTTAAACGACAGTCATGTACCCCCTCCTGCCGCCAGCGCTATGCATGTTACTGGGGCCGCGTATGTAGCGGAGCGTACGAAGACCAAGGTATCTGAGGTCCAAGAGGTAAAGGGAACGGTCACTGGCAATGCAGAGGCGACTCCAGGGAAGAAGAAGAAACAAAATGCGACAAAGTCGAGTGGAGAGGTGCGAGGAGATACTCAGGTATCTAATTCTAAAAGGGCTACAGAAGCGACATGGGTAACCCCGATTTCTGCGGTTGCTACGCATAGGATAGTTGGGACAAATGGGATATCAGGAGGGAAGGGGAAGGAGTGGACGAGTAACCCAGAATGGAGGCAGCAACCGGGACAAAGCAATCTAGCTTCTACTACCCAAGAGAACACCCAGCCTTAGCTAGGGAAGTGTGGAGGAGGAGTTACCGAGGACACCTTTCTAGGTGCCTGCTTCAAGTGCCAAACCGTAGGGCATCAGATGTGCGAGTGTTCTGATACACTATGCTTTGCCTGCGGTCAAAAGGGACAAATAGCACGGGAATGCTCCAGTAGACAGAACTTCACTGGTCGTTCTTGTATCTCCTGTGGGACGGTAGGGGTGACGATCGCTAATGGCCCCAGGTGAAAACACATACGAGAGGCATTGAGAAACGACTTGGCGAAGGGTGCGAGGTAAAGACCCAACCACCTTCCAGTAGTTTACATCTGGGAGAAAAAATGGGCAGTGTGCCAGAATATGAACTATCTCACCATCAAGAGGGGTTGTGAAATCCAGACCTGAGACTCCAGACCATCTATTAAGTATAAACTGAAACCTATTGAAAGAGCTGAGGGAACAGGGAAACTAGTGGAATCTAGGGGGAGGTGAGGACACAGGCAAAAAGAGAGCAGAAGAAGTTGGGACCAGGCGATGGGCAGGAATTCAGACGACAGGAAGAAGTAGGTACAGGACCATTGGTACCCCTAGCAACGACCAGAAAAAGATCGAAGGAGAGCCCAGAGTGGAAGCTGCAGTCAGAGGTTAAGGCCTTACGTAAGTAACGTGTGGCAAAGTATGATCTTATTTATTTATGTCTAATTGTAAACTATGTGCTAAGGAAGCAGGGGTGTCGATGATACTATATAAGCGTTAGAACATCCAGGGGATGTTTAGCGTAGGGGGGGAGAGTTTGTGACGTTGAAAAATTTGCTTCGCAATTTTGTTTGCCACGCCACAGTCAATGAAGCTAGATAATCATGCTGATTGTATATAGCCTTTTCCGTGTGCTCTGTTGTAGCGAATTTTTAATAAGGAGAAGAAAGGACGAGGCGCGAGGGGCCAATGGGTCAAGGTTGTATGAAGAGTGCGTATGGAGATTTTTGTAAGTGCCGTGGTGGCGACACGAATGAGAGATATCGGTGGGTAAGGTAGGGACCGGGTAGGTAGGTCAAAAGATAGTTAGTTGACCTACTGAGCGACGAGTTGGGGACGGACGCGATTGATAAGTTCAGTGGGTGTGAGACCACCGAGCATAAAGTGTAGGAGAGAGTACGTGGAGCGAGAGAGCCGAGAGTATAGCGAATATCAAGTGCGAGAGAGAGAGAGAGAGAGAGAGCGAGTGAAAAAGTGAGCGAGAGGAAGGACCCAGAAAAATAAGCCTGATCCCAACCCATCCGACCCTGAACGGCGGCCATCTTGAGACGAAGCTTCCTCCCATGATGACCCAAGCTGAGCCCGAGGAGAGAGGTGTACTGGACAGCAGGCGAGAGAGGCCCAGGTATCACGCAGCGTTGACTTCCTGGACTGCGACCCTTAACGCTCATGGTGGACTGGTCTTACCGTAAGGAAGCACGGAATCCACCAAGGTACAGTGTGTAGGTTACGCGGTGACGTGGGTGAGATCGTCGACTATAGCGATAGACGCGAGTGCAGGAGCGGAAGGATTTGTGGCATGGGGCAGTGATTTTTGCGCACCACGGTCGGGCCTCCGTCGAGACGTGAGGACAGAAGCATCGGACAAGTGTATGAGGGAGGGACAGGCACCGAGTGAGAGTAAGAGAGAGAGAGAGAGGAGAGAGGGTACAGGCGGGGGTATAGACGGGAAGCAAACGCCAGAGGCTTCTCTAGGGAGACGTCACCGTGTCTTTTATGGGCCGCGACGGCGACCTACTCCGTGGGCTAGAGATCGGGCCAAGTAAGAGTGTGTGTGCACGTACAGCCAGCCCTGTTGAAGAGGCCTGGCCCTAACCAAAAGTAGTGTGGTAAGGAAAGAGAGTGTAAGAGTGCGTGTGTGTGGGTGTGCGTAAGCAAACATCGTGTCTCTCTGAGCGCACCACTGGCGTCGTGGTTGCGATCGAGGGATTACGAAAGTGTAATTAGGCCCAAAGTGAGGTGTTCAGGTTATTATAATAAATACTTGAAGTAAAGTCAAAGTCACACTATGTCGTTCATTTGACCTTGACGCGAATTCCCTTTTCAGATAGATCCAGTGAAGGGAGAGTCGAGAGCGCGAATCATCGAGTAGAGACATACGAGAGTGAATTTTCACGGTATTTCCTCTCCAACGGTTAGTTGCTGTAGGGATGAAGAAATAAACGTTATATTTTGTATGCAACATAAGCAACTTATACAAAAAAAACTTATGGTAACTGAAGCATCGAAAACAGAGAGAGCTCCACGTTCAAGTTGCTTGTGGGTATCAAAATAATGCAGCGCGCGTGGATGAAAAAAGCTGTGCAAGAGAGAGCTCCATCTCCCACAAAGAAAACTCAAGCAGCGCTCCGATTATACCAAGCAGCGCGTGCAGATAAAAGAAGCTGCTCAAGAGAGAGCTTTAAACTCTCATAAAACTCACGTGCCACGCGCAGAGAAAGAGAAGTACAAATGCAGCAACGGGGGGGAGGTGTGTTGGAATCACCATGGCGATTGCAGCACAGGTATGCTGGAGTCGCCCTTGTTCATCTACTCTCAGAATAAAGTTTCAGAACTGCACTTATCAATAACTTTACTCGTTTTGTATGTACTATTTTTTTATTGTACTTCAGCCAATTAAGGTTTACTGAATAGAATACCGAAATGTGTTGACACGTAATGTCAAACGTATTCAGTTAAGAATTTCACATTCATTCCTGACACTTTTCAAAATAAGAATCTTTTTATTGAAAGAATATTTATTAGGAATCCCTGCAGTTTATTTTGTCAAATAATGTGTTGTAAAAGTGAAAAAAATATAATCATGCTGAGAAGTACCGTGCGTTTCTTGTGCCAAAAAATAATTGGTGGTCCTACAAGGCCGTTGTTTTGCACTTTTTCACGTGATAATTAATGCAAAGTGCTATTTTTTTTAATTATAAACATTAAAAACTGACAAATAATGTAGAATTGAAAAATTGTTTTTTCCTATCTTTCAACTTTGTTACCAGAGCAAAAAAGTCCTGGAGCTTAATCTCTCTATTTTTTATTGCTACACTGAATACAAATACACATTATTCTACTTGATTAAAAATCTGGAAGATTCAAACGATTACTGTCAGGGTTCTAATAGAAATCTTATCCCTCACGTAATGGATTCTCTATTTGTCGACTTTGAGGTTGCTGTTTCCATTTCAATGTACATTCTGCATCAGTTTCTTGACACCACACATTTTAAATATTTGAAGCATTCAAAGTTTTCCTTCCAATCCGCTTTCTTATGACTGTAGGCATAACTAAAACTTTTTTCAGCCCTAAGGGCTGTTTTTTGTTAACTTTGTTAGGTTGTAATATATTGGTTGGCGAGGTAGTTTGACGTCTGATTGCCCCAAAAAGTACCAGTGTGCTAAACTCTTTCTTGACTGGAGTTTCCAGCAAACGTGACTGCCTGAATACCTTGGGGTGATCTTCTCTGGCCTGCTGTTGTAGCGCGAGACTAATCGTAAGGAAAACTATAACGTCTGGAGCGTTAGAACTAGTTGTAGAGCTCTTTACCAACGTCTCTTGGTGTTACGTTGGAGACATTGGTGTTTAAAGCATTTTATTTTTTTGCAGAGCTCAGTCGTTTTGGTAATCTAAGGCAGGGAGATTGGTTTGGGATGCTTGCCCATTAGAGACTGCCCTGTTTTCTAAAGCTTATTTTTCCTTCATATCTGTTAGGTTCATCCAGCGCAGACCTTCTACAGCATCGGTGATTCCTGGTAGAATGCTTATAGAGTTGCGAGAGTATTACAATGTAGGATCGTCGGTTGCCAGCGTTCCCAGCCTTCCGTCAAACAACTCCGCTTGTGACGTCTTCCAGTGAATGATTGACTTGGATTAATAGTGGCCAGCTTTATATAGTCATTTAGTCGACCAACTGTCGCCAGAAATAGTAGTAAACATGTTGGCAAGGTAGTTTAACGTTAGGTGGCGCTAAAAAGAACTGATGAGATTGGTGGTTAATTAGGGAACGTAAATACTTATATTGGCCCTGAAAAGGGCTAGTGGGGAAATTTCCAGTTATTCCTTATTATTATTCTTGATGATAGAGATC
Source organism: Copidosoma floridanum (assembly GCF_036245765.1). Lineage (NCBI taxonomy): Eukaryota > Metazoa > Arthropoda > Insecta > Hymenoptera > Encyrtidae > Copidosoma > Copidosoma floridanum. The sequence goes on from NW_028321888.1 coordinate 6,457,515, forward strand.
TGGCTCTGCGGAGACAGTGCTGGAGAAAGATACGCCACTGACCAAAAAATGTCTCATCGTGGGGTCGCTTCCTAGATAACCAACCGTTCATAGTTAGCCGAGAAAGTGGGCCTAAAGAATACCGTGTCTGTGGACATGCCGTTCCTAAAAACCACTGAGGAGGCTGTAATGGCTGCTTAAACTCAGGGTTGTCTTTCCTCCCTTGCTATTGTAATATTATCTGCTCTGATAGCAGTACAAGATCGGTTAGAAGAATGGCCATATGATCCCAAATTGTTAGAGCAGAGTGTGCTCTTGCTAGATATCTTCTCGCCGGAGACGTTAGCATTTAGAACGTTTTAGTATTGGTGACTACTCATGAATCATGGTGGATCATGATGAATTTTGATACAAGTCACTTGTTCATTAGAAAACAGTGTCATCGGTAGCTGGGGTACCCATTTGCACGACTTCCAGCTGTGGGCTTCATGCATCGTCAGTGAACGACTGTGCATTTGGTATGTTGCTCAGGCATTTTATAACCATACTTATTTAATCCAACTGCAGGTTGTTTCGATTTTACTTTGATGCCACCTAGCAGATTTAACTGAACTTAAGTGCAAGGCTAGCGTATTTTCGCGAAACTTTGAGCTTATTTATTGCTTTTGTTATTAATTTTTTTAATCTAAAAACTATACTCTAACGATCTAGAAAGATCGGTATACAAAATTTCCACGAAATTTGTTGAATAATTTTCACGATTAGCGATTACAACAGTCTTAGCGTCTTTGCTTTATATATTATCAAGATTATTTATTTAAATTTTATATAAATTTAAAGCGTACCATCTGACAGTTACATTTAAGTTTACTTATTTTTACTTACAAAATACGTCAAACACTGATTTAGAATATAATAAGCTTACGAGCTTTATTAAAATGCCCCTGACACTCGCTACATATTTTTTCACAATCTGTTTTTTTACAATTTACTTCTTCTATAAAACCATTCCGAAGACGGAGGAGACTTATTTTCTTCAAACCAAGTCTCCATATTTAATGGCCCATGTCAAACTGCGTTATATTATATAGACACGCATATTGCTTTCGCAGCAAGAGTTCAGAAAATGACACCATACCCATGTGATTCGCAGGTATTCCAGCTTCTTAAGCTTTGCTCACGACTTTCTTATCTCTTTATATTTGAAACACATTGTCACGCATTCATATCTCAAATTTAGTGTAATATTGTCCTGGATGTGGCGATATCACTTTAACTTTGCACATATGTAACTTCTGAAACCTGAGTTTGTTTAAAACAAAATTATTCTGAGCTGTTTTCTTCTATATTTCTTCACCTGATATACTCAGACATAAATCGTAGTCCCTTACGTTATTATACGTGAAACACTAGTCTAATTTTTCATTATAAATAGTCATTACATTTGTTAGAAAAAATTTAAATTTATATTGTAGGGAATATGTATCAAAACCGAATTTTTCGTAACAAGATCTTACAATGTTAGTCAAAAATTGTTTAGAATCATGATTTATGAAATAGATATTGGAACCTATTATTTTATAACAGTATATCATGATCTTGGCCAAAAAATTATTCAAGTAAGAACGTACGATATTAAAAAACGTTTTGATCGATTGACCGACTACTGGCTGATAGTTTTAAAAATACACTGAAACTTAGTGTAAAGGAAGCAGGGTGAAAGGAAGCAAAGATGTATTAATTACACATTTCGAGCAAATACTTCATTATTCATACGTCTACAGGGCTTGAGAAGATGTATCAGCTTAAAGTCAAACGTCGGTTAACGTTAATAAGGTGTACCTAATGCTTATGTTTCTCAGTAACATTTTGCTGAATTTTAGGTAGAGTAAAAATTTTAAAAATTCAAGCCATAGTTTTAAGTTATCCTTTTTCATCAAAGTACATCGTAAAACAATAATTAGAAATGGATGGGGTGCGAGGTTTGAGATAAGAACAATTTAAAATTTATTTGATACGTATATTATACAAAAAACACACAATGTAAGTTTCTGGTATATAAGTTTCTAGTGATACGATTAAATAAGGTTACAGCTATTTTATTATTGCTGAGAGTATCTGATGGTAAAAATTAACAAAACATGTCTAAAGAATAGTTGTTGCACATGCAAAATAGAAAATAAATATAATGACTGCCACGAAAGCCAGAAATAATATTTTGAAGCTGTTAAACATTCCAATGGTAAATAACACAATTGCTTCTGAGTCTATCGATATGATGTGATATCATAGGGGGCAGACCATAGCTCTCAAAGTACACTCCATGATTTTCAAAATCAATGTATATAGCTACCTAAGGCGAAGCTGGCTTAGAACTTTCATCCGTATTAACTATGAGAGCGCACGGTCTTGCCCAAACAGAAGGTAACTGATCCGCGGGGAATACCCCAGCTGCCTCTATAGGAAGAGAGATCAAGCGTAATAGTCAATTTGTAGTGGGGATGTATCAATGCGTACTTGAAAAATCCCCTGGTATGTCTTCAATGGCACGTATTAAATGGGGTTAGAGTAGACCTGCTCACAGTTCGTTTTCTCCCAAAAACGGGAATTGCACTTAGTTTGACTGTGTAGTAGTATCCTAGCTTGGGCTACTACATGACAGTGGTGCCAAGCCAAAGCGTCGGCCGATACGTAGTGTAACGTGTATAACATAGAACGGTTTCGTTACCGTATGTGCGTTCACTGTACAGACGATACTATAACAGCGAGTTATTCGTAACTACAGTGGAGTGAGCGCATTGTATATATTCTCTCACTCTCATTGGCAGTAGCAGTAGCAACCAAAGTAGTAGCAGTGGTGGCAACGGTAGCGACAAAAACAAAAAGTGTTTACCGTAGCGATGCAGCTTATAAAAAAAAAAATTGCACAAACTTCGCACGTCTTTCTCTCTCTCTCTCTCTCTTTCTCTCTTTCACGACCGAATCATACCTTAACGCTTGCAGCAACATCGTGTAACGTCTTTACAACTGCTTGCGATCTTTCGCCGTCTGCGCAATTTTGTACGACTACTTGCGAGCGCTAGTGTCACGTAGTACATGCTCTCATATGCGTACAACTGCTCACAAGCGCTCGCATCTTGCAGCCTGCAGTGTCCGACTACCATGCGAGCGCCAGCATATGCTGCCCTATGCTCAGAATGTCCCCACTCTACCTGCACAGTATACATTTTGTGGATAGCTTCTTGTGACTTGTGCGACGCCTAACGTGCCCCCGCGTTCCCCTTGCGCGCGCTTTCTCGCGCTTTGGCACGAAACATTCGAGAAAAGAGCTGCGCCACAGACAGCAGATCTTTCATTAGATTTGTTCAATTAAGAGGTTCCGAGCGCTTAGAGTGTTCCTAACACTTCTAGCCTGAGCCCGCATTTTCACTCCAAGCGCTGCAAACGCACCAACTGCACGCTCATTACCAGGTAACCCAAAAAAACCGTAAGAGAGCCAGCTATGAATTATCTTATAATATGATATTATGAATTATCTACCCTTTATGATTTATTGACCCTCTATGAATTAGGCACCACTGTCATGTAGTAGTCCAAGCTAGGATACTCCTACACAGTCTATCAAAGTGCAATTCCCGTTTTTGGGAGAAAATGAACTATGAGCAGGTCTACTCCAACCCCATTTGATACGTGCCATTGAAGACACACCAGGGGATTTTTCAAGTACGCATTGATACATTCCCACTATAAATCGACTATAAGATCAAATGCAAACAGACAATACCCTCTGAGATAGTCTTTTCTTGTTATTGCAGTCATTTACGTAGTAGATCACAGTGCCCGAAAATATAGTATGATATACTTCCAAGTGCATAGGTGTGCTTCCTGTAAAAATCGGTTGTAGCATTTTACAAGAAACTTGTACACCGTCAACATATAACGACAAAAAATGTATAGAATAATTTTTGAAATTAAAGGGATTTATCTTTTGATCCCTATTAAATGCTTTGTTGTCAACAAAACCTAAAATGATTCTTTCCGAAAGTTATCCAAGGATAACATTATCTAAACAGTCACCGCTTATACCACTATGTAGGGTAAAACATTTTACTTCGACATGCTTAATTCGTTATTTTCTCGTGTTTGCCAGAGTTTTGCGTGCGCTATCAGAACTGTAGGGCTAACTGTTACTCGTCAAACGAGAAGCATAGCCTCTGTAATACTGATAGAATAATTTTTCACTGAAGCATCCATGAGACAATGAGCAAATTTTGAGCATACTAACGTAAACAAACTTCAACGCCATTGAATAATAATTTATCCTGATTAAATGCACCACACTGTAAATAACCCATTATATCTATGATCTTTTCGTTTTTTAAATATGCTTAACGCTTAATAAGAGCTAAGTTTTTTTTCGATCCAAGTAATTCGTCTATTTCACCAGTGAAATCTGTTTTACAAAAATTTGTTAACAAATTCGATGATTTTGCTACAGGACCGTAACTTAAAAATGTTTCAATGTGTGCTCTGTAAAGGTAAGCATTATATGGGGGAGTCACAAGTTTTTAGTGAAAATATATGTCAATCTGGGTGAATATCAAGTGCCAAAAATTGTTTACTAGAACTACAAGCAGATCTCCATCTTTGTCGTAAAGTGTAAATTTGACATTCACTCTGAGCATGGTATGGGCTAAGCCGTCGTAACCCTTCTTTGAGAACTGATTACGAATTCTATTGGGATTTTCATCGCTTAACGACTAAACAGGTTTGTAATGCATCTATCTGTTAGTTTTTAATGCTGTCTGCATGAGGAACGAAAAATAAACCCAACTCGCTTATCAGGAAAGGCTCTGTATGATTATGTAGGAAAGTCATTGTTCAGTTTTGAGTTCACTGAATACTAAAATGTATTTATTTTGAATGTACTTAAAATATATGTATTCCGAACAAGTAGTATACTATAGCTTACGTATCAGTATGCATCCTTATGTATTTGACGTTATATATAAGTAGGCAAATGCAGGAGAGAAAAAGATAGTATGTATGCTTGTACAGTTAGCTTTTTGTGTTATAGGAGTCGCTGGCGCGTGACTATAGATGCGTGTCTCATGTGTAGTGAGCTGCTATAGCTAGTTCTCCTTCAACTCTCGCAACGAGCTGGTCGTACTCTACTTACCAGTCTCGTTGCTTTTTTTTACTATTGAACTTTTCTTTTGTCGTAATATTACCAATTGTTAAACTTAAGTTCAGTCTTTTTGTTCAGATAATTAAACGACGTTGTAACCATTTACGATTTAGTCTCATTAACGATCGATTTATCGTCATTTAACTTAAGTATTTAAGACTATATCTATATTTCTCGATTTTTCGATAGAATCAATTGTATCGTTATAAAGGAAATAAATCTTTATATTTTGTTGATTATTAATTAAAAGTGCTGTGTAAAATCAAGTCTTTTCATGAAGCCCGTATCATTTCCAAAGGGCTAAATATTGTTTTTATATCATTGTAAATGTTTTAAAAGCAACTTAGATTTTTGTTGGTACACTTCAGGTACAGTACTGACAACCTTTTCATTATTTATTCCATAATCATCTGTAGTAGATATATTTTAAACCTCGTTTTCTGCAATATGTATTGACTCACGGTCTTCATCGATAAAATATAAATATTTATGTAAAACTCTCAAGTATTCCTCTAACTATCGTATCATTATTGTAGAAATTTGAATGTAGAACTTTTTTTATCAAATCGTCTAATCAACTAAATTTATTTTCCATTTACTGCGTGGTTTGTAAAACAGGTTGTGTAAAAAAGTTATTTGTGGCTGTAGGGATAAAAGGACAGTCGTTTGCACTTATACTACTGCTTTCTCTTTTTAATCTTTCAAGTTGGTCTTTAGAGAGTGAAATTATTTTTTTTCCTTTTTCTATTATATTATTTTTACAATAATAAAACCAGCAAGAAACCGTTGCCTTTTTGAACTATAACTTTCCTTATTTTTTTCCACGAATGTTTACTTCTACTTATGGTAATCAATTGTCTTCAAATACTTTAAAATTTTTTTTAGCTTTTTTTTTAATGTTCTTCAGAGAAACAACACCTTTAAAAATATTCAAACATGTTTGCACAAGCAGTCAATTAGTTTTTTGTCTCCTTTTTTTAACAATACAGCTCTCTGTTCTCTGTTAAGATAAGCAAGAGCTTATAAAATTGCAACTTACTTTTTTTTAAACGAGCTTTACGAGACTTGTCTACGCGATGAGTAACTTGATTAAAACACCTGTTTTTCGTTGTTCGTGACTTCATAGTAAAAAAAATGAGAGCTCAGTTTTAATACTAACTATTTTATTTGTTATTTCAACCCAGATGCCCGAATACACTTGTGGCATATTGGTAGGTTAACGTAGTGATACTCTTCGTCGGGAAATATACGTGCACGGGATCTTAACTCGTCCAAGGTATCTTGCTTGCAATTGATCATAAGATAACCATGACCTTTAGCCATTGCGTCTTGATAGGTCTCTTGTACAAATTTCGGAACCTTAGTATGTATCTGTCTCACTAAATTTTGTATTTGTGCATGATTGAAAAGGTTTTTAAATAGGACAATATACGACGCTTTCAGACTTATTTCTCACGATCAGTTGACTTATGGAAAAAATTTTGTATTATAAGCATTACACTAATATTGTTATGATGACTCTTTTCAGTACAAAGATCTACAACAATAAGATTCGAAGACTCACGCATCAGATCGTCAATGAATGAAAGGTTTTTAAGGTGAGGACCGTTTGAATAATCTGATGTTTTTGGCAACCCTTCATAAAATTCCATTTGCTGTTGTTTTTTCAAAAAATTTTCACTTTTATTACCATCCTGCAACTCTGCATAACAAAATTAAATATGTTCAAATGTAACGTTTGCCAACGTACACATTAAATGCCACTCTCTTCTTCTGTCAACTGCCCTCTCGGGTAAATGGAACGAGCATGCAGCGCAAAACATTACCTGACATTGTATCCAACTACGAAAATTATCGACTCACGTACTTTTATTACTTACAAAGTTGTTGTAGTACCTTATTCAGATTTTGGAAGATGCAAGCCCTGAATAGCTAAGTTGGTGAATGGTTAGATTGGCGTGAAACTTTGATTGAACTCTATCTCTTTGGGACATATCATTTTTTTTATTTATATATTTCTTATTCCCAATATTTATAAGTATAAAATTTTTTAAAATAAAATTTTGGATGGGAAACCCCCTAATAAAAGCATAAATATTAATTACAACATTTATTTGCAATATCTTTTTCAAAAAAGAACAGTAAAAATTCATTGACTAGTTTTTTTTATTATCACTGTTACTATCCACCACGACTTGACAATTAGAAAATGGTGGTTGTGGACTTCTACTTTTGCGATTCTGGGAGGCATTATAATATGCACCACTACCGCTTTTAAAGATAATGTCTTGATAATCCATTTTTTTAACAAACATGCTCTATGCAGTAGACAAAATAACTGTTTGTCTTCGAAATGTTTTTGCGCATGCATTCGACATATTAATAAAGCAACTATTTTTATATTTTCATGTATGGTAAATAAGGTATGAATTTGCCATAAGTCATGAACCTCACGTTCTTATATCGAACTTATGAATTCAGCTCCATCATTACCATACATATGAATTCTCTTGAGATTTTTAGTCAGCGTAATAAGGCAATATTTTAAATCATTCATTGTGATATCACCTTCAAGCCAATCTATCCTGTGAGCTTCTAGTGTGCCGTGATTATTGTGTTTTTTTACATCGTAAGGTAAATCTTTACATGGGTGGGGTGGTTTAATTAACCAATGACTAATGACGTTTGCTTGTATCAGTACCACTGCAACTTCTTTTGGTATAAAATGCCTATCAGAGTAGTAAAAATCTTGGATGTCTATGACGAAATCCATAATCGTGAACCACTATACTCTCTTGTAATCTTTATCCTCTGGACAAGATTTTTGGTTACCGGAGAATCGATTGGTTGTGAATTTTTTTACCGACGAGATTAGCGATTTATTTTTTTTCTCCTTGTTCTCCCTGTTAAGGGTGGGGTCTTCTCTTGTATAGTACCCTTTTTCTTTTTACTACTCATCGACATCATGAAATACTAAGTAAAAAAGAGGTTGCAACATGGATTTATAATATTTTTTTACAGAATGTAGCGACATCTTCCTTACATGTTTGAGAAAACCACCAATAATTCGGAGAAAAGATTAACTGTATTAGAATTATGTGTACGCAAACTTTTTTTTATAACAGTTCTTTTCTTCTCTCTCTTCCTCTCCTTCTGTCTTTCATTCTCACTCTTCCTCCCCTTCTGTCTTTCATTCTCTCTCTCTCTCTTCCTCTCCTACTGTCTTTTATTTACTCTCTCTCTATCTCTCTCTAGCTGTCTCTCTCTCTTTCTTCTTTATCGTAACAAGCTATTTCCAAAACATCATGAAAATGATCATGCTATAAGTAAAAGAGATGGGACAAGCAAGTGACTCACCTTTCAAAACTATATCCATCATCATTTCTCATTCTTTTACAGCGTTGGTAAATAATATATGTTTGGTATTAAAATTTCATAAGAAAATATAGAAATAGGAAAAAATAAAAGGTTTCACATTCATGTCGAAGAGAAACTCTATTTATTAACAAAATTTTGTAAATAGTTATTATAATGTATGTTTTGTCTTTATTTTTTACAAGTGTAATTGCTATCACATAAATATCTGTTCTTATATTTGTATTTATTATAAATAAAGTCTTACCAATTTTAATGTCTTCCAATTCTTAAATATTATCGTTATACTTCGCTAAGTCATGATAATTTATCAAAATTAAGCATTTAAAATGGCTTACAAATTTCACATGAAACGTGATATCTGAAAGTGTTTTTATGATGTACATTTTTTCCTACAATTGTCTGTAGGTAGATATCTGCTTTTTATTTCACTGTAACTTTACATCTTATACGTAGTGGACGAATGTATCTGATGAGGATCGGGATGTTATATCTGAACGACCGAAACGCCGACTTTCAGTTGAATAATAAGTTTTGACAGTACTACCATTTGACGTATTATTTCAAATTTTTAATTTTTTTATCCTAACAATGTGTAAAATAATGAGTGACACGATAAGCTTTGCAATGTCTGGCAAAAAGTTGGAAAGCGTACCCATTTTAGAAATCTAGAAACTTTTTTGAAACATGAAAATTTTAATGGAGAGCAGTATGTTTTAATAGCGCTTAAGAGATCTATCACAAACAAGTTAAGGTATCGAATTAGTTTAATCAAGCAATTTTTATAAATACAAACAAAATTTTTCTTTTTTTTATAACTTATTTTCCAATAACCTTAGTTGTTTAACTACGTCAATCCATCGGTTCTAATATGTTGTTTTTGTCAAATAATCGTTGCAACATTCATAAGTGACATCGTCATGACGCTGCTCTTAATACAAACAACGAACTTTATAAAAATGAATCCTTATAATTCAATTTATATCGATTAGATGCAAGAGTTCCGATGTTTTAATATTTAAAAAAATATACGCATCTAATGGCTTATTGTACAGTACAGTGTTAAACTGATCATCGAGTACCAAATTTTTTACAGATTTTTAAAGTCTCCATATGACGTTCGACTCATTAAATTATCCCAACACTCTTACATATTCGAAGGACATCTCAATAAAACCAAGCTGAAATAGATTTTTGATGTGAACAGCTCCCTAGTGTCGCTATATTAGACATATGTCATTAAATAGTTTAGATAATCCTGAATCTAAACGTACCCTTTTTTACATCCTTAAGCAGACTGAGTCTTGAGAAAGTCGTGCTTGACGTTCGATTTGTTAAGTTGTCAGTGATGAATGAATTTAGAATTGTCAGGTATTATCAGTACACATGTGTTACAGGTTATAACTTCATTTTTTAAATGCTGTCATGGAAAATATAGATAGCCGAAAAAAATTTTGAGATATTCTATTTATAATTGATCGAATTTTCGAATCGTCGTATTTTTGTAGGTTAGCCTATGTTTTTCTTGTGGCAGTGGTGCAAACTATTAAAGATTTTTGCGTAATTTAAGGCTCCAAGATGTAGGTTAAGAGGATTTAAAGGATGGATAATACTTGCACGCATCGGAACATGACAACAGTACCAAGGTGATTGATATTCACTGACATTTTCTTGTAAATATTACTGAGTCTGTATCATAATACAAAACTTATCCATCTAGTTTTTCCAAGTATGAGTATAGTTTTTAACGTGCTTGAGCTGTCGTATATGTAGCTACAGTAACGTTTGTACACGGGGAAGAAGGCACTTCTTTATCCTTATATCGCCACGTTACATACATAATGTTATCATTCGCTGATAGACAATTTTCTACATACTTTTCAGTATCACAAAATACCTTCAGTAACTCTTTATAATCATTAACTATACTAGTTTCAGGTAAATTTTCCCTTTGACCGAAATTTTTCCAAAACGAGTTTAAACATAATTTTACTACAAAGCGCAGCCCTGAATTTTTTTTAAGTTGCTAATATCTTACTTAATACCTTATTTGTAATAATGATAATTAAGGTGTTTTAATTTATGTTTTTCTGTCTCAACCATACTGGTCTATCCACTCGCTACTTGCTTAATTTTTTAAAAAGTGTCTATATACTCTGTAGATAAACGACCACTTTGAGAAATAAGATCGTATTCAGCAACTTCATATTGCCAAATGACATCAATTTTTAATCATTTATACTCTAGTTCTAGAGCTTCCTTTATTTCGATGGATACCCATGTATCTGATAAAGCCCTATCTGACACTGATTCGTAAATACATTCTTCCTGAGAGGATGTTACCATACACATGTGGCACAATCCAAAGAGTGAACGGCTATTTCTTTTTGTTAAAGTTATAGGGTGAAATGAATTTTATTTAAAAACGTTCATTTTACTTGACCCCTTGACTTTTTCTTCAAAATTTTCAAAATTTTTTCCTGATAATTCTAAACAGGCATTACTGCTTCAAATTGTTAGATGTCTAAGTGGAAATGTATCTGTCTCACAAATGTTAGGGTATAGTGAGCAAACGTTCATGTATTTGATTCTTTGATTATCTTTAACCGTACAATGTGTAACGGTATTCCCCGTATGACCGCCGTAAAAAGCATCTCGAGGGCTTAAAGTACAGATTCCTGCAATTGGATAATTTTTTATATAGTCTTAATACTCGTTTTTTTTTTTTTTTTGTAAAATCGTCAAAATCGTGCTCCCACATCTCAATCACTTCGTAGCCGTACTCTTTTATTCTAGGACTTGTTTTTATAGTATTTTCGTATCACTCCGTAAAAGTTTCATTATTATTCAATTTTAGATATCGATCGTTAGAGAAACAGTGGATACAATCATGAAAATAACATCCGTAAGACTAAAACACGGTTCCTTTCAAATTTTTTTTAAATTTCACGGTTTTAAATAACCATCAACGAGAGGGCCGTTATCTTCACAAGAGATATCTTCACAATATACCTGCATCTATGATCTCTACATTCCTTACTTTTTCTTCCCACAAAAGCCAGTGGATGCATTTTTTAGAAAATCTCCTTGCGTGTGTATACCTAGTTGCAGGAATAATCACGATTAGATCTTTTTTTTTTTTTTTTAATTTTTCGGTATAGTACGGAACATGCCCTTGTTATTGTCATCTTTTTAACAAAGGGGTCTACTTTTTCGACTTACAAAAAACTTTTTCGAAAAGCCGTGCAAGCTTTACGTAATATTTCAAAATCTTGCACGCAATACTGAACAAGCTCTTTTTTAAAGTCAAACTATGCATTTACGTCTGAAGTTACTTGATCGTACCATTTTAAGAACTATGCAAGATTGCGGGTTTTCATAGAATCTGGTGCGTAGAAGAGAGAATCCGGATAGCCACCTATATAATCTTTATCACTCGTAACAGATAAATGTAGAAAATACCATTTTTTATATTTCTTGCAAAAGAAAACGTTTTGGGTAAATCAACTAATTTCGTAAGTAAGTAATTTAAACTATCGATGAATTTAGTTCTTCCTAACGACATACAAATAATATCGCACTCATTAAGAATAACCTTGGGGGTACCTTTTATATCTTCTACAATATATTATAATATAAATTGACTATCAAAAGCCTTAGAGTTATGCGCTACACAGATAAATAGAGTCAAAGTCTTACTTTCAAATCTCACTGCAACGTCAACAAAATTTTTTAGGCACTCTTCACCTTCAAAAATAAGTTGTTTAACACCAGAAAGGGCACAAATTGGGTAGCCCTTTTATTCTATCTCGTCTATACGTGCTTTGCATCGTACTTGTACCAAGCAACGGATCGGTTTGTGTACACACGTGTTGGCGGTATCATGTTATTATATATCTTGACGCCTTTCAAAGTCATAAAAAATAATACAATTAAACAATTATTAAAAAACAAAAGCCCTTTAGTTATGCTTTAACATAATAAGTTGTAAACTACAAAGCGTATCAAATTTATGAACGCTTTGACACTCTTTGAAATATTTTTTCCGCAATCATGCTTACCTTTAGCTGAGTTCATAAGTTTATTACATAAATTACAAATTTTAACTACATCGCATATACTTTTTGTATTTCTTTTGCAATTTATGTACGCTCATCTTATGACTATTATAACATTAATTCTCGTTAAATTCTCTCCTACAATCAGTACAAGATTTTTTAAACGTATCGTTGGTGTTCTTACAATTTGGTGACCCATTGCATGAAAGGCAAATCAATTTACAAACATGCTGACCTACGTGCTTGTAATTTTTATTGCACTCTGCACCAGTACAAATTGATCTTACAATTAATAAATTTTTAATCAAATTATAATGCCTCACGTCATCATAATACATGATGCTTATAAATGATGTGCAATATACTGCTCCTTCATTAGCACCGTCGTATATGTTCACCAGAAGACTCATATAATTTAATAGCCACTGACTTTTGCTCATTTTCGGTTTTCATTTTTTTCCATTGTTGGGACCAATCGAACGAACGATTTTTCGTGGTCAAAACTTAACCACATTGAAGAGCCCTAGCTAAACATAGATTATCTCTATTATTAATCACTAAAATGCCTGTTTTACTTAAATTATTTAATACATCTTCTGGCGCACCCCACCCTTGAGGGAGTTTGACGTATGTAACCTAAACTACTAAAGTTTTCGCGATATCAATTATTCGTTTGCTATGTTCAATTTGTTAAATTTTATAGCACGACAAGTTGTTTATAATGATTTAATAAATTTTATTTATTGCTTTCTAAAATAATGTATTTTGGTCTTCTTGACGTATCCTGTTCATCTTTAGACAGCACGGCAACGCTCGCAACGCCTCTTCCACCTTGATGCTCATGATGACACGGAGGATGCCCCTGGAGTTGTTCGATAGGAACACTCTTAATTATATCGACTTTGTCAGTATAATAAATAATAGCTTTAATTAGAATGTAATACAAGGTTTCGAAAAAAATAAGTATAAAATTTATCAGTTACCTGTGTTGGTGTAACACGTCATAGTTACTCCCGACTGACCGGGCGTCAGTTCGGATACTTCCTCCAGCTGGCAGTCAGGCTGGTTCTTTACGCAATATATAAAAAAAATGTAATTTAAAAGTTAAAATAAATGATAGAAAAAAGATATGTATGTAAAGATTTTAACTTACCTGGAGATATTTTTTTCCTTGTAAGAAAGTTCTACCCCTGACGGTCCAGCGATACCATCATCCAAGAGGTCCTCCTGCTTTCTTTTGAACGTACCGTCAACGTTTGGAAGATTCTTAGAATTTTCGAAACATATTTTGGCAACTAAAAAGGTATTCCGTTTAATTTTTTCTTATCATACAAAATTTTGTAGATATAAAAAATTTTGTAAAACTTACATATCACTTACCAATTTTGTCGTACGACTCGGACATATCTTCCAGCATCTTGTTGTTGTTCCTAGCAGGATGCGGTAGACACTCTACCACTGCTTGGATGGCTATGGGACAACACGTTAAGTATAGAGGATATAGCGCGACGGCGTGCACCTCGACCAGGTAAATGATGTAAAGTTCTTGCAATACTCCAATTAATTCATTAATAGATTATGCCAGTAACATGTCATTGAAATACTTTTCAAAGTATACTTTACTCGCATCTTCCGACATTATGGTCACGTATCGTGCACAAGAACGTACGACGTCAAACAAAGTGGTTATCAAACGTGCTTCCATTTCTTACTTTTTTCATTTACGTGTAGAAAACTAAGAAAAACGATGTAGCTACCAACAGTTCATGAACCACAACAGTAGAAAAACACCTCTACAGAATTTAACTAAGTTTAAGTATAACGCAAAAAATACACTAACTAACAAAAAATATTGTAGCTAGCAAAAAAAACTAATGCAACGCAACAGTGAAAACATACTTTTACAGAATTCAAACAAGTTTTTAGAAATGCAAAAAAACACTGTATTTAACTTTTAACTGAATTAAAAATAGAAAAGACTGTAAACGAGATGTAACATGTAAATTTATTACAGCGTATCAGCAAGAAAATACGATTTGGCTAAGAGTGTCAGATAAGGACTGATTTTTTTTTAAGTTTTCTTCTTTCCTTCACCTACTTCCATAATTCTCTTTTTTAGCCAATGTATGATAAAAATAAAAGGTAGACACAGGCAAATCACTCCACTCTAGTCACTACTTAAGAAATTCTACAGGAACAGTATGACGTCAAATATTAGTACTGACAGACAATCACACACTTCCACTGTAGAGTCTGTTCCGTAGAGTTATTCATGTTTTGAAAAAGATTAAAAGTATTGTAGCTAAGAAACAGTTAAAAAATTACAGTGGAGACATATTTGCATACTTTCCAATTGTCGTCACTTACTCTTCTATAAATTTTGAAAAAGATGTCGGAAAAACTCTGCATTTGTTCACAAATACTTCTCAGATGACTAAAAGAGAGACAAATGTAGATTTGAGCTCGCGTTTAGGCATGTTTTAGCCTGTTTTTTCGTAGAATTGTACGTGATAAAAATAAACGATGTACTATTTACAGGACATCCTTATGATTCATGTATCGACAAAAATTTAAGAGGAAGAGTGCAGCAGAACTAAAAAGTTTTACTACTAGGGTATCACCTTTTCATGAGACTGTCAGTCTTCCTCATAACATAGATAATGACAGACGCGTAGATAGCGTTTACCTTGCTTGCAAGTGCGTATTTCTTTAAATTTTTTAGTTAAGTGTTGTTTGATTCAAATGTATTGCCACACATCGATCTGTAAAATGGATCTTTTCAAACAGAAACAAAAACATTTTTAACGCAAGATACTGATAAACTAGGATCAAATTTTATTAAAAATGCAACAAACAGCCAAATTGCTATCATATCAACTGTAAAAGTATTGCTCTACACGTATCCACTCAACAAGATGGCTACGAAAAAAATCGTTGTGGGGCTTTACTACAATAAGCATCGTCAGTGTTTCGAGCCTTTCTTACAGTTTTACAAATATCAGTTTACAGGATGTGTAATTGTCAATGCGCATGTATAGAGTGAACTTAAAGATCATTTTGTTTTTATAAATGATTACTGTAATGATAAAAACATTAGTCAAATCGAATGCATGCAAGTGAGTAATATTGAATTGATATTTGCACCATCTTACGAAATGAAATCAATTATCTTTAATAAAAACGAAATCGGTGACGGAGAAGATGGTGGTAGGAGAAAAAAGGAAAACGTACGGTTCAACAATTGTTATGCAACACCACATTTTTTGAAACTTACTCAAGCTGTCATATGCATGAATGAAAAACTTCGATACATGGAGTACACAGCAACGTTAGTCAATAAATTTAAGGACTTTATGGTGAACGAGTTAACTGTTCTACGTAAAAGTATGACTCTAGTGAATAAAATCAATGTGTCCTTTTTGCAAAAGCTGATAGAGAGATACTTTCTTAGTGTGCAAAAAAGTGTCAGAGGAAGTCTGTACTCTACAATCAATAATTTCTTCTCAGAAAATAATTTTGATTTGGTATTTTTAACGTTAATTAGGTACTGTCTAGAAATTTTTCTCATTGACATTAATTTTAAATTAAATAAAATTAATAATACAATATAAGATTTAAACACATTTTTTGCTGTTTGATTATCATAATCAATGTGTAGGCTTAAAGTCTTATAATTATTATTATACTGTAAGTTTCTTATACGATATATGTATTAATTGTATTAAAATTGTTTTTATTTAAAAATCCCACGCGCCACCTGCTTCTCCCACCTTCACAATACTTTTACATTCTAAGCAACTGAGCAGATTCGGTAGTTAGAACACCCTCCTAAATTTTCCTCATCCAAAAAAGAAGAATTGTTTTGACCAACCTGGCAGTGTCGGTAATTAAACTCAAATTTCGCAAGAAATCTAGTGCCATTATTTACACATTTTTGGGGTTATTAATTTGAATTCCCCACCACTCTAGTCACGTGACATCTGTCCAAGGACCCCTGGCCACGCCACTAGCGCCAGCTGTATGACATATATCTATGCAAGCCGTATGACATATCTATGAAAGTGTTTGGAAGAATAGTACCCTTACCACTCATGCGTCTAGGCTCAGCAGCTCGCTTTGTTTGTCACTTGACACTTCTCAGAGCCATGAAGTACACAGTCAGATTTGTTAGGTGATGACTTTCGCTAAGTATGACTCTTTCAAGAATCTTAAAATTTCATCATTGAAAAAGAGCATAAATATGATATAAAATGAAATAAAATAAAAAATTTGTTTATTTATGCAAGTTTTCATTCAACAGCTTTCCCTTCTTAAAACTATCACGATCCTCGGGTAATATAAGTGTATATTTAAGCAATCTAAATCAAGGTAAAAAATGGACCATGGTAAATTCAATACTTCAAAAATTAAAAAAAAAGAAATTTCAAGTTCTTACTGCTTCTTCTTTAAATCAGTAAATAGTGGATGCTTTAGTACCCAAGTATAAAGTTATATTTCTATGAAATTGTACGGCAAACAATAGAATTATGCGTATAAAAATACCTTCTATGATAAAATATTGTGTACAAAGACAGTCAAATTAAAGTGGAAATGAGTATCCCTACGTTGATTGGGTATGGTTACAACTGATATTTTAATGTATTATACATCAACGACTTTAAACGGTATATAACGGCACAATACAATCCAAATAATACATAGGCTGGCCAGTAGAAGACTGTGTGCTTGTATTGAATCTTTTGCTGATTTTAAAACTACTTCCCATTGCCTACGCTGGTTACATCTCTAACGTCACCTTCATATTTGTCGCATACGTTCACATTTTTGTTCCTAGCTCATATTGAATACCTAAATATAATCTTATCTCAAAAAATAAAAAAATCTATCCTCAAGTACCACTTTTTCCGTCAGGGTATTTATAATATGCGAGTGAATGTCTCTTCAAGACGTTCATCACTTACTAGTTTTTTGGACTGGTATTATTCACATTAAACACATATTTGAAGAAACATAAAAAATACCCAAAAAATTGCAGATCCTTTTAACGGTACACTTTTTTAGTATGCTCAATTTTAAGAACTCTCAATTTCATATGTAAACTTATCGAAAAATTAAGTCAAGTTAGATTTATATGATCTGCAGAAATTTTCTAATTTTTTTTGTACAAAAGATTACTTTTAGATAAACATACTACATTTTTTAATAGACTCATAACATATTTTTAAATGAACTTAGAATAAAGGGATCAAGTATTCGTAAAAGCATATATCGATGCTTCAGACGAAGACTATGCCCAGATTGGCCCTAGACGAAAACTATGCCCTTTGACGTCCTGGGCGAAGATTATGCCCTTTTTTCTAGTCCAACCGAAAGCTATGCCCTTTTTTCGACCGCAGACAAACATTCTGCCCTTTTTTTAAGCCTGGACGAAGACTATGCCCTTTCCCGGAGTTCAGACAAAAACTATGCCTTTTTTTCTAGTCCAGATGAAAACTATGTCCTTTTTTGATCCCAGAAGAAGACTACGCCCTTTTTTCAAGTCCAGACAAAAATTATGGCATTTTTTCCGAGTCTGGGCTAGAACTATGCCCGTGTTTCGACAAAAACTAAATTAAAAAACATTTAAGTATTATTTACTGACCCCTCTTGTGTTCTACTCCCCTAAAATAAAAAAAAACCCTCCAGATTTACTGATTCATGATTTTGTTGGCTAACAGCCACTAGTACGCTAGAAGAAGCCTCGAAAAAGAAGTTCCTGGAAACGATTCAACATTTTATATAAAGGTTTCGCGATACTTGTATCCAAGTATCTACGGATGCTTTTGTTAAAAAAAACAACACGTATTTATTATTCTTATCAGGTCAAGTGGCTTCAATATTTGGAGTTTAAATAAGTGTTCGAAAAAAAAGAGAATAAGCTTTTTTAAAAGATTTCGTGAAGAGAATATTATAAGAACTGTAGACAACAACTACTATATAAATATATTTAATTACAAACACAAATGTAAGGTAAGCTTAAATTAATCTCACTTTATCCTGGGTTCTGAAAAGGTCAACATCTTAGTCCAGACTCGGAGAAAATGGAATAATCCTCTCCCAGACTAGAAAAAAGGCATAGTTTTTGTTCAGACTACACAAAAGGATATAGTACTCGTTCTTGGAATTGAAATCTGAAAAAAAATGAAAGAAGTAGATTTAATTATATGGGACGAGGCTTCTAAGATCCCAAAAAAAGCTTTAGAAATATTTTAAAGATCCTTAGGTGATTTGTGTGATACAAATATCCATTTTGGTAATAAATTAATTTATTTACTAATTTATAAATAATTAATTATTAAATAAATTGTTTTAGGAGCTGATTTTAGATTGATTCTAACAGTTTAAAGAAACAGTAATAAAAGCATGATTACACTAGAAAATATAAAATCAAAATATCTTAAGTCGTTGTTTTGTATTCTAAAACTTAATATCTTCTATATTCGTTCAATTGACAAAATATTCTTAAAATTATTATTATATGTTGGAGGAGAAAAAATTGTATTATCTCTAGTAAGAAATAAATGAAAACAACTGAGGATGGTTCAAATATTTTTGGTAAAGATATCAACTTTTTTTAATAAATAGTGTTATACTTACTTCTCATCACGAATACACTTACTTATTAAATAATATAATTCTAAATCATGTAAAAAGAAAAACCAAAACATATTACAACATAGGTCATGCTACTTGCAAGTTTGAATGAATCTGATAATGATATTTATATAAATTTTTCAATAAAATTTTTGAACAATATTCGTGAAGGCTTACCACTGCATGAGCTTTATTTAAAAATTGAAGCAGTGGTTATGTTGAAACGAAATTTAAGTATAGTTGATGGCTTATGTAATAGTACAAGATTAAAAATTACGAAATTACTTAAATACAATATTAAAGCAAAAAAATAAAACTGGAAAATAAAATTCATCATGGTTATCTTTTAGTTTGTACCAAAATTAATGTCCTTTAGTCTTAGCGTTTTAAATGACTCTCAATAAATCTCAAGGTTAAATTTTAATAATATTAAATTATATTTTAAAAACCACTGTTTTCGCATGGTCAATTATACGTCACGTTATCAAGATGCCAAAATACAAATGGAATTTACATTCAAATAGAACATAAAAATGATTAAGAAATAGAAAATGTTGTTCAGAAAGAAACTTTTGACGTTAACTAATCTAAAGTAAACAAAAAAAATTTAATTATCTTACATTAGCAAAAGTACCAAGCTGTCAGAAATATTCTTGCACAGATTATTTAAATAATCAATAAATTTATTAAATCAATGAAATTGTTATTTAAATATTGCGTTATGACGATGCGCATTATTTTACATACTTCAATAAATATGATTTTTATCTTTTCGGGGTGAATAGGGCTACAAGCAAGGTCCACGGTTCTTATACTTTTTCAGTTTATTCGTTGTTAATCATTAAGTATAAAAATATAATGTTATGTTCTTATATATATTTAATAATGTAATGAATAGGCTTTTAGAAAATTTAGGAAAAAAAAACAGAGCACCATAGCACTACCTTAATGGTGGTGTGGTTACGTACTAATGTGCTAGAAATAATAAGCTTTCTTAAAACTGTAAAGGAAGCTGAGATAGAAGGTGCAAATAGTCCTATAACTAGAAATGACATGAAAACCGATACAATTTTACCTTATTTAGAGATGCAGCTGAAGGGTTACTGGAGGGAGTTCTTCAAAATTGTGTTCGATTATCCGATTGTTGAGTTATAAATGTATGAGAGGGGGCATAAAAGGACTTATAAAAAATTCAACCCAATAAAAATAGATTAAAAATGACAGTATCAAAATGTGCTTATAAATTATACAGCTAAAATAATTATAACATTCAAATAAGAAATAATAACGTGGAGCTAATGAGTGGTGAAAAAAGGCTGTTTAGAAATTGTAATAAGGCTGACAGGTTTTCTTGAGTAGTGTACAGAGAGCTAAAAATGAGGGTGGAAATAGTAATTTTACTAAAAATGACATGATTACTGATATAATTTTACTTTATTTAAGAACGCTGCTGATGGAAGGCTGGAGAAAGTTCTTTTGAATGGTAATGGAGGCTTATATAAAGTTATGAGGGGTCCAGGGAGGGGTTAAGCAATTTAACCCAATAAAAACATAGTTAAAACTGATGGAATCCCACCTCATTTAGAGGGGGCTGAGGGGGGGTCGGAAGATAAACTGAGGGGGGCTTATTAAAATAGAGCGGGGGGTTAAGGAGGATTGAGAAGGTACGTTGGGATAGGCTAACCAATTATTGAACCCAATAAAAATCACGTAAAAACTGTTAGAATTTTACTTTTTCCAGAGGAGTGATGAGGGAGGACTGATGGCTTTCTGAGGAGGGTGGGTGGGGGGTCGGTAGGAGGTTGTGTGGAATGACCCTCCAAAATTACGATGTATCTTCATCTTCCAAATCCTTTTTCTTTTTCGAAAAATAACCAAATTTTACTTTAAATTTGGGTGTAAAGCATGACTGTACTTTAATAAAAATTAAAAAATTTGAATATTTTGATATCCTTCAGATGTCTTTTTTAGGGCTACATACAACACAAGTAGCAGGATAACATGCAATTACCTCGCACGAAATGAGCGAACAAAAAGTTAATTATACATGGCTGAGGGATAAGAACAAGCTGGTAACAAGCATATATGTATATACATATTTAGTCTAAATGCTTGTTTGGTACGTACACATATACGAATGATGAAGTTGCAGTATATTTCATAGGTATACGCCTGCCAACGGCACGATAAGTATACTATGTGTTTTAATTTTACTAAAGCATAGTCAATGAAAAAAAAAAGGGTTTTTTGATATTTTTATGTATTGGATCAATGAATGTATAGGTGCGTACATTCTTACAAAGAGGTTGGCTGTACCATATGTCAGCATATTATTGAACATTCACCTTAAAGCTATTACACACATACATATAAATGACATATGAGCTCCTCTTGTCATATGAGCTTGCTTTATATTCACAATACGTCTTGTCTGAATTTGACGGACGGATAGCTATTAAATACAATATAATTCGTATCAACTCCGGATGTAACTCTTCCCTTCTTAGATGATTCTTACGAGATGATGAGACAAAGTATTACAATAGATGTAAATTTCCTACTTTTTTTTTTATATGAAAAACAGTTGATCAATTATTTTACACTGTTGCTTTCATCATATAGCAGTGTTGGTATTAGGTTGTTTAATAAACATGCGTGAGTTAGGTATTAATTATGTTGTGTGTTTTTCTCATATATTTTTGTTTTATAAGTTTAGTGTTAGCAGAAGTTTTTGTTGAGTTAGTTGAAATACAGTGGTGATAACGTTTGCTAATACTGTAAGATTGTGGTTTAGCATTACTGAAAAGAAGGTAAAAAAAGAGAAGAGGAGCGATGTAATTAAGTTTTTATTGCTGATTTCCTTGTAGACTTTCTTGGCTTGAGATCCGACATTTAAAGTTTTTCTGGAAATCAAATATAATATAAATAATGTATAATTACTGAATTTATGAGTAAACCATTTTACTATATATATTTTTTTTTTCGGAGTTTTCTGCTACGTTAGTTTTTTCTTCTTTGACGGAACAAGTGTAAGTTTTCATTACGTCAGTACTTGCGAAGGCTAGTTACTGAAGTGTTATATTTCGTTGATGATTGATTTTATACTTTTTTTCCTTCTTTCTTTTATAGAAACTCAACGTTTAACTTTGTCAATGTGTTTGTTAATTATTGTTCCATTTCCTGATTCTAATATGACATTATTATTACTACGTATTTCTTTAATTTTGAAAATTCCGTCATAAAATCTATCTAACTAATTTTCCTTTTTTTTTTTCTTTTTTTTTTTTCTTTTTTTTTTGTTTGATGGAGTTGGGAGGGAAAAATCTTCATAGATTTTTTTGGGGTTCTTTGAGCACATAGACTGTCATTCCAACTTCTAAGTTCTGTGACTTTGACTTATTGTCAGAACGCGTTTTTGTATTTTGTTTTGATGTTTTAAGTCTGTCACGAGCTATTTCTTGTATTGTACGTAAACAGCGGTCAAGGTCACTAGCACATGAGCTGTATGCTTCTAATTTAAATTCGTCTGGAAGTGGATTTGGGGAACGTGCCTGTCTACCAAAGACAAGTTTGAAAGGTGTAAAGCCTGTTGCTGAATGAACTGAAGTATTATACTCATGCATTGCAAAAGGAACCATTTGATCCCAATCATTTTTGTTTTTAGCGTTAGTTCTTAAGAAATTGTTTAACATAGCGTGGCTTCTTTCTAATAAACCATTCGATTGTGGGTGATATGGACTAGTGAGAGCTAAACAAAATCCATAGATTTTTGATACTCCTGTCAATACTTGATTAATGAAATTTTTTGATCTGTTACTAAGAATAGTTCTAGGAATATCGAAAGTTAAAATAAAACATTTTTATAACACATCAGCAATAGTTATTGCTTGTATAGTAGGAACAGGAACTGCAATAAAAAATTTTGTAAGTAAGCATTGCATTGTTAAAATGTGCTTATTTCCAGATGTACTTTGTGGAAAAAGGCCTACTGTATCTATTGCGACCTTGTTAAATACTTCTGATTGTGTGACTGTAATAACCATAGTTTCTCTAATTTTTGTGTGGACTAACTTTTGTTCCTGGAAAATTTAACATTTTTGTATGTGTTCAGCAATGTCGTTGCGCATTTCTTTCCATTAAAATTTTTCTTTCATTCGTCTATACGTTTTTACTACACCTCTACGACCTCCAAATGAGCTTGTATGACATTCAACTAATTTTTCCTTTCTATCTCCTAGGGTTAGATAAGAACATGCGTCAAAACAAATTTTTACTGTAAGGGGAAGGTGACGTATTTCTTCGTACAAAATTGATGGCATTTTTACTCTAGGGAGATCATCCGTGAGTTAACCTTTCCTAGAAAATTGAGCGATGTTAACTTCCTTTACTGATATTGCATATGCAAGATTTTTAAAGCAGGTTCGTAAAACGCTATTTTTTATTTCATCAGTAAAGTTTTTGTTCACAACTAGTGAAAATATGTAGCAATTTTTTTTTTTCGTAGTAATAACGTCTTCCAATTTTGGTTGAATATCTAATAATTCTTCTTTTGATATGACTGCTATATCTAATAGTAGTTTATTGTTTATTGATTTTAAATCTACAGTTTCAGAAATAAAATAGATGTAGTTATCCTTCGTGTAAGTTAAATTTTTACGAGTACTTAAAAATGTTAATTTATTTGTTTCATAAGTTATACTACAGGGATTTCCAATGGGACCTATATTTCTTGTTACTTTTTCGCTGCGAGCTAAGTTCCAATTTTGCTGTATGGGTTCTAACGCTGCTATATGGCTTGTTTGTATTATAATATTTTGATTGGAAGTTTTCTTGGTATCGTAATCAGTTTTATTTTCTGTGTTTTTCAATTGAGAAAGGTTGTCATCTTTTTCTTCATTACTATTTTGTTCTATGGGTAATAAACTTCTTCTGTATAGTTCATCATTAGAGTTTTTTAATTTATTGTTGGTAGGACTATATCTGCGTGATTTAATTATAGATTTTAATTTTATGGGATTTTTGTTTGCAATAAATTCGTTCATTGTTTCATCGATCCATTTATTTACTGTTATAGAAGAGATTTAATTTTGAGGTGATGATAGAAGTGAATTGATTTGTTCTTGATTAAAGTAACTGCCGTCATGACGTTTGGTAGGGAATGTAGGTAAAGATTGTATTATTCCAAAAATGCTGTTACTTGGTATTTCATTTTTCTTATCGTAATCATTCTACCATAATGAGTTTTAATTCCATCCTTCAATAAATCCTTCTTTGTCGCAATATTTATTAATGTAAGTGTTATTTCTCGAATCGAATAACTGCTCTTTATTTTTATTTCTATTGTTTACTTGGTCTTGTACGGAGCGTTGAAAAGTATATTAAAGTTTTGGTTTTATTGTAGTTAAATTTGAAGTTTCTTCATTAGAAGAAGTAGAGTCTTTATCTTGTTGAAACATTACAGATTTTTGATTAATGTCATTGGCTCGGGATGTACTGGGTTTGATTGAAATATTAGTTCGTCTTGGTGATAAATCTACATTTTTTTCAATTTTTTTTCAATTCCACTGATTTCTGAATTTTCGTCACTTGAGTTTTCCATGATATTCTGAGGGTTCTCTTCTTCAAGTGCATTTATTAAGCTTGGCATAAATGATCGTTTTTGTAATGGTATTAGCATGTTGGATTGTAGGTCACTAAACTGTGAAGTAGACGTGGTGTCAGGTTTGGATGACAAGTCTTGTATTTGAGCTCTTGGTGTTTCTTTTCTTCGTCTCGCTTTCAATCTTTCCACTATTGTAGGTGCATTTAATTCACCGTGTACACCTTTTATACCTTGAGGTACTTTTAATAGTGTATCTCTAGGTTTATTTTTTCTTACTTTAGGTGTTGATTGTATGCTTTAATGATATCGAAATGAGATTGATTGGTTTTTGACATATTTTGGCAAGCTATCGAAGTTTTAGTTTGCTTAGGATTTATAGGTAGCAAACAAGCTTTTAATGATATTTTTTCGTCAGAAGAATTATCTTTATCACTTTCGTCTTCATTCCATTCTATTGGATTTCTTGATAAGGCGTCCACGTTTGTATTTAGTCTACCAGGTTTGTACTTAAAAATATAGCTATAACCTCGAAGTCTTGTTCTCCATCTACTTAGCCTACTCATAGGATCTTTGATAGATTCAATCCAGGATAGTGGCTCATCATTTCCGTAAACCGTAAATTTTCTGCCGTATAAGTAATGTCGGAAATATTAGACTGCTACGACTGCTTCTAAGCATTTTTTTCCGTTGTAGAATAACTTCTTTCAGCCTTATTTAGAGTTTTTGAGATATACGCAATTGGGCGATCTTTTCCTGGTTCACCTGCGTTTAATATTGTCCCAGTAGCTATATTAGATGCGTCTGTTGTTAATATGAATGGCTTATTTGAATCGATGCAAACTAATACAGGTGCTTTGCATGATATTCTCCTTAACTCTTTAAAGCTTTTTTGCTAAGTATCTGTCCACTCAAATTTCTTTCCTTTCCTTAACAAGGATGTTAAAGGCTCTGCAATTTCTGCAAAATTTTTGACAAAACGACGGTAATAGTTCGCTAATCCTAAAAATTGTCTAGCATTCATTTGATTTTTTGGTTTCGGAAATTTTTCAACAGCCTCTGATTTTTTAAAATCTGGTTTGACTCCGTAGCTTTCTATTTTATGTCCTGAATAAGTTACTTCGGGCATTCATAATTCACATTTGTCAAGTTCTAATTTTAATTTTGATTTCGAAAGTTTTTCAAATAAATGAGTCATTTTTTTTACATGATCTTTTAAAGTTTTTGAACATACAATTATGTCATGTAAAAATATAAATAGCTCAATGCCTTGCAGTCCTGATAAAATTACGTCCATTAGTCGTTGAAATGTTGCAGGTGCATTGCATAGTCCAAATGGCATTTCTACATGTTCATAATGACCGTAAGGAGTGCTAGAAGCAGTTTTATGTCTATCTGCAGGGTCAACTTCTATTTGATGAAATCCACTGACTTGATCAAAAGTAGAGAAATAATTTGAGCTTCAGATTTTCTCTAATATTTCAGTAATGTTTGGTAGTGGATAAGCGTCAGGGATGGTTTTTTCGTTTAGTTTATGGAAATCTAATACTAATCTGTATCTTTTTGTTCCATCAGGTCCTTGTTTTTTGGGTACTATCCAGAGAGGACTACTGTTAGGGCTATCTGATTTTATAATTGTGCCGTCTGCTAATAATTTTTCTATTTGAGTTTTAATTTTTTGGTGTAATGGTAAGGGGTAGCGGTATTGTTTGACATATACAGGACAGTCTTCTGTCGTAGGTATTTTATGTGTCATAATAGAAGTACGAGGAGCTGGGTCACCTGGAATGTAAAATAAGTGAGCGTATTTTTCTACAATTTTTCTTATTTCTGATAAACTAGCTTTTGAGTGATAAGATCTTTTTAGCTTATCCATTATATACTAAATGCAATCTTTTATATTGATTATGTTGTTTTCTTCGAAGTCAGTGTCGAAAAAGTCTTCAGATTCCATGATATCAAAAGGCTCAAGTTCTTGTGCAAGTATTTCTATTATTGTTGGCTCATCTCTTGTGTTTATAGCTATTTTATAACAGTGACCTTCTTTGCAATCTACTACCGGCTCATCGATGTACACTTCAGGTACGGTAGTAATTCTACGAAGATACGCATGGCCACTAATCTTGTTTCTAGTCGGTAATTTAATAGCTACTCCTGTTCTGGCTAGTAAATTGTAACTTCTGTTTTTATTTACTTTAAATCCTTGGAAATTATATAAACAGTATCGCATGAGGGTGTGGGTATTTTATCTTCATCGAGAAATGGAAGAATAAATTTTTCAAAAGTTGATTCAAAATTTTTGTTTAGTTCTCAATCTGAAGGGTTTTTTTTTTTTTAATTAATTTTATAGAGTTGATTTTATTATTTTGATATGAAAAAGGTATAGGTTTAATTGGTCTGCTTCCTACTATCAAAGCATTAAATCCATAATCAGTTCTAGCGTTTTCTTGTGTAAAGAACAGATCTTCTTAAATACTTACATTATTTATTGGCGATTCTGGATTCATAACGTGGAGTTCGTGATTTGTATCGAATAAATTTACCGTTACGGTACCTAGAGTTTATATTCGCTGTGGAGCTATTCCTTCTAATTCAATTGTCTTATCACAATTAATTTCTGTGCCGTTCCTTAATGCATTATAACTGATGACATTTACTTCTGCGCCTGAATCTAATATAAAAACTTCTGAATCTTTTTTAAATGTTCTGCAACGTAACTTAACTGTTGATGGATTCCCTATTGTTCTTGCTCGGAAGGCTATGTTGATTACATTGCCATTATTGATTTCGGACGCGTCATCAGATTCAAACTCGCAGTCACGTCCAACCGGCGAGTCTCGTTCTCGTTTTTTGGAGAGTTAGGGTGAGAGTCTCAGTATCGTTCTTGATTATAATTTTGGTATTGTTTTTGGTTGTAGTATTAAAATGGAGCTTGTTGATTGTAAGTATAGCCTTGAGTATGTGGATAGGGATAGTACATTTGTGGGTAGTAAGGTGAATAAAAGGGTGGTGGTTGAAAATATGGAAATTTTTGGAAATTTGAAGGGTAATAATAGTGATTAGGTTGATTATTACAGGGTGGTGGTGGTATACGGCTTGATGGTGGAGTACTTGATCGTCGTTGAGGTGCGTAGCTAAGTGCGGAATGTACAGTTTTTTGACCATAATTTTGCTTAAGTTATCTTGACATCATTTTTATCGTAGGTATGCGGGAAAGAATTTCTATTATGGGTCAATAGGTCATTAAAACTGACGTATTTTTTTTTGGTAGTCGAACGAAGTAGAGACAGGACTAGGAATTTCGGTAACGTTCGGTACCGAAGATTCAGGAGCCGTGGAAGTAGATGTCGTGGGTACAGCCTTGTAAACGTACTTGGCCTGATTGTATACTGGTGGGCAAGTGCGTTAATTAAGTAAAGCGTTCTAAAGCTTCGTGGATATCTTTGGGTTTCGAAAGTGCTATAGTTAATTTCCATGAGTCGGGTACACCATTAATTAACGTTTGTAGTGCTAATTTTTCAAGTTGAGGTTTTTGTGTTGTCTTGAGTTTGTCTTTATTCAATTCAGTCAAAAGGGCTGTTAAGGTAGTTTTTGTTAGAGAAATTATTCTATGATAAATATTTTGAGCTGCTTTGTTTTGTTTCATTGTAGTATTTAAAAGTTCTGCCATGTATTCATGGTACGATTTGATTGATAAAAATTCTTATTTTAGATGTTTTTTTAACTAGTTAATTGATGCAAAAGTAGAACCTACTAAACTCTCTCGAGCTTTGCCTTTGAGTCTAGAAACAACTGTGCGAAGGTATATAGGTTCTTAAGTTGCTGTTATTAGAGTTCGTCCATTTTTTACATCTTGGAAGAAGTCTTTGAAGGGAGTCAAGTATCCGTCATAAAAAAGTATGTGTTGAGATGCTTGATTTAAGCACATTTATGAACTAGTCGTACCTAATCCTTGTCAAACATTTAAAAACTGTTGTATAAGAGAGTCGTCCACTGACGAGCTTTCTCCACTATTTCCGAGCATTTTTATTTACTTATTTTCTTTTTCTTATTTATTCATATATAACTTATTTAATTAATAATAGTAATTTTTGTTCTTTTTTTTTATAAAACTAAGATTTGAAGAACACATCAGGAATGCCAATTTGTTATGACTGAACTTGTTTAAAGTTTGGTCTTAACTGTTTTATTTAAGTGTCATTTGTGGGTCTCTTAGGATTCAGCTTGTGAACTTTGTTTGTTCTTTTTAATTGAATACTAATCTTTATTTAAAATATAGGGGAAATTTTAATTGATGTATTTCTTTATTAAAGTCATTTACTCATAACTTGTTTTTTTAAATACAATTTAATTGGGTCACTTCAACAAGGTTCAGCGTTAATTTTATTACTGATAAATAACTTACATCTATCACTGATTGTTGTTACTACTGCTTCAGAGTTCCCTAATGCTTCGTGCAGTAACCTTTCGTGTCTCCTTGAACAATACGAATGAGTTCGTGGCCAGTAGGATGTTGTGATTTCTGCTTTCTCTGCTATCACCGGAACCACTTTTAGTGGGCCTCCTTTGCTGTACCTCGCTCCTTAGCGTGGTCCAATACTATTAATGTTCTTGATACTCACACAAGTTGCCTCAGCCAACACTTTATACCTTACGTGTATAAGGTACTCACGAGTCGCGAGAGTCAAGATTTGACTAAAACTTTAGAGGACAGGTGACAGACGTAAAGAGAGCAATTTTTCCTCTTGATGGTGAGTTTTTATAGCGTCAGAGCGAGTAAAAGAGGCCTTTGGTTGAATTAGGTCAACCAATGAGCGATGTTTATTGCAGACTGCGTTGACAGAAAAACAGTAGGCTTGCACGATGATGTTACATGTTACGATTGCTTATACTAGAAAATAACAATACAACAGTACCAATTGCATTTTTTTGACAAGTGCGATTGAGTCTTTTTTGGGTCAGTGATGATAAAAGCTCGCATCAGCAATATAAGAATGCCAAATACAAGTTCAATTGTGACAGTAAGTTTACAAATTTCGAAATTAATCTTTCTGGGAATTTTACAGTGAATTTTGAGTATGATAAAATAGTGTATTAATTAAAAATTTTAAAATCAGTGTTACTAGAAGTGGACAATCAATGCGCAAGTAAATTATTCATTTATACATACAATACGATTTCAATACATAAGTACATTCTTACAAAGAGGTTGGCTGTATCATATGTCAGCATATTATTGAACATTTACCTTTAAGCTATTGCACACATACATATAAATGACGTATGAGCTCCTCTTGTCATATGAGCTTGCCCTATATTCACAATACGTCTTGTCTGAATTTGACCGACGGATAGCTATTAGTTATAATATAATTCGTATTAACTCGGGATGTAACATGTGTGTGTACCTGTTAAGAAGTATTAAATTGATTAACCTTATTTTTTTCCCGTAAAGATTTATATATATATATATATATATATGTATAAATATATATATATATCTTTTTAATCTCTCTTTACAAGGTTTCTTATATGACCTGTTATTATTTAACTAAATCAAAATTTTTATTTTCTATATCTTTATTTAGATTTTATTACTCTCATTTATATTGATGAGAACAATATTGGGTCACGTATAATAAATTGACTAGTAGTACCTCTGACAAAATTAACAGACAATTAAGCCACACTCGATGAGTATTAGAAAGCTACTAACTTAAACGGCACGAGAAGAAGTGTACCTTGCACGAAGCTTTAGTTGAAACTTGTTTTTCTTACATGCTATGGGATCAGTCCTTTCTGACACTATGTGCTTAAGCTTGGTAGTCACTTGAGTCACTTATCCAAGAGCCACGAAGGACATACTCAGCTTTTTTTGATGACTACTTTCGTTAATTATGACTCTTTTCAGAGTTTTAGAGTTTTATCATTGAGAATGGTGATAAATATGATGTAAAATATAAATTAATAAAAAATTTATTCATTTACGCAAGTCGTCACTCAACACGATAATTAAATGAAAATTGGCGTATATCATTTATCATATCAATGAGTTGAATAAGCGATTCAATTCTTCAATTAATTTAGCACAAGTTTCTTACATAGAGCTTCAAACAATAAATTGGAAATTACTAATTCTTTAGCATGCCATACACTTCATGGAAAAAGAATCAATCACAGTTTAGTAAGTCTGTATTAAATAAGAATAGCTATAGTCGTCACGCATCATAATACAAAAGAACCTTTCAAGAGTTCATATCAGCATTATACAAAAAATGCTTCACTAATACTTTTAGAAATAACGAATAAAAGACTTTATAAAGCGGAATGCGCAGAAAGAAGAAGACTAAATATAAAAAAAAATGTACAGATAAGGTAATAATACTTAGAAGTCTTATAGGAACCAACATCTTGATCTTGACAAACCTCCAAAAATAGTTAACACGTTATAAGAATAATTCATAGAAAGATTGAAAGCAAACTAAGGAAATCGTTAGAGTTGATACCAGAGGACAAAGAAATTCTCCATTATGACATACTTTCATAAAAGATCCACCTATCAGCGGAGGAATGCTTATTTTAAAATATGGTAATGATCAAGAAGAAGTAGCTGAGAAAAAATTAAGAAATGATCATAAAATAGAATTTAGTTATTGCAGATGGCATATTGATAAGAAACTATCCATGTTAGCATTTTCTCCACATGGCCTTATAAAAAATGATAGACTTGTGGAGATAAAGTGGCCCTCACGTTACTGCTATAATGACTTTTGAAGAGGCCTTACAAAAGTGTAGGCCAGTTAAATTTATGTTTGACTGTAAAGATATATGTTTAATAAACAAATCACTAGATTTTTACTATCAGATTGAGCTACAACTGAACATTACTTGAAGAACTTATGTCTATTCATAAAGTACACACCAAAAAGCTTATATATGATTGTAGTGCCTGTTGACCATGTTTTTTAGACAGATAAAATGAAAAACCAATGAGTTAGACTTTATACAGAGTGTCTCCTCTCAGAAATTCTAGATAGTAGACATATTAGACATACCTGGTATTAGCAATTGTGGTGTTTGACTAGTGGAGATCCTGCTGGAGATAATTGTTTATTGAATACTGCAAAAATAATAAGCCATTTTTTGAAAATTATTCTCACTTAAAAACCTATACCGTTTCCAGTTAAAAAGAAAGAAAACTAAGAGCAAGAAGTCGATGAAGAGAAAGAAGAAAACGAAGAGAAAAAAAAAGAGGAAGAGGGAGAAGAATACAGCGAGAAAGATGAAGAGTTGGATGGGAACGTTGATGATAAAAAATATTCTGATTGAAGATCAGACGTAAATCAATGTAACAAAAACAACAGAGCGCTTTTGAAGAAAAGGTCAGAAATATTCGAAGGGAGGTCAAAATCAAGGGCATATGAGATAAGATAACGTTCTGATTAATAAAGTGACAAATTCGCTCGTTATTATCGCAGTTAGTTACTTTCTCACGAAAAAAAGTTTTGGCCTAGTTAATAACTTTTGTGTGTTAAGTCTACCACTTTTTTTCGATGAGTGTTAGCTAGGTGGCTAGATGGAAGTTTTAGTTTGGTCAGTATTCTTTAATAAGATTTTGACAATGCAGTAAATTAGTTTGATACATCTCTGCTAAGTCTAACACTACGACTCGTCTCTGTGGTGCTCGTCAATGAGTTTCTCATCTCCTTTCCTTAAAAAAAAAAATTTAGTTTACAATCTTACTTTTTGTAATTAATCAGTAAAAATAATCCAATCGTATAACTTCTAAGTTTTTGTACTATTTCATTTCTTACTCTGTCCAAAAAAAAAATTTAGAAATTTCTACTAGCCAAAAATTAATGAACACATCATCAGCTTTAGCTTCTTTTTTAAAATATGACCAAAATTGGTTCATGTCAAAAGTTTGTCATTAACTCTGACGGGATTGCTGCATACTTATTTTACAAGTATTAGTTTATTACAGTAGGATGCATGCTGGTTTGGTAGAGTTCGATGCTTCGGCTATATGGAAACTACGTTGAGTATGAGTTTGTATGGCTTCGGCTGAGTTATTCACTATTCTTTTACGGCAAAATGTATTTTATCCTGTGTTCATTTGCTTTAGATGACCAGCACAGTGAGAAAGATAGCCACATTTGGAGAGTTAATGAAGGAAAAGATTTTGTCCTCATAGCCAAACCTCTGCACGTATTCTTCGCATCTCTGGAGGCTATTGAAGCAATAAATGAGCAAGTGAGCGGGGGGGAGGGGGGTAAGCACATGTTTTCATAGTAGACAGAAAGTACTACGTTACATAGTTTAAATTACATCTGTATTTTCTTAAGATTCATACGATGTAACTCCAAAAAGTATTGTCCTACAGTATGTTGTGCACGCCTGACTACAACCAAAACTTCTACGTCTACAATCAACAAAAAAGTATATCTTTTAAGTATTTTTAAGGCCATTGTGTATTATTGGTCTGTGTAGATGTACTTGATATATGTTTTGTTGCTTGACAATATAGGCATTCACTTCGTCGTTGTAATACATTGTTCATAGCTGTTAAGAAATGCCATACATATAGATATACATAAATACATGTTACAGTTACAGGTTATATTAAAGCTAAAATACTTTAGTCCTGCGCACCTCCGTTAAACAAGTAATTTGTAAAATTTAAATAAATAAAAATGCCTTGACTATTTTTCTTAATGATTTGTTGTATACTTTTAACATATATAGCCAATGTTCTACTTTTTAGTGTACATTTAACCTAGAATATTGTACTAAGTTCATGAACAAATACAACAAAGAATATTCTGCAGTTATTTATAAAAGTCTTAGACAAAAATTGACTTTAGTGCTTTAACAGCTGTTTGAGAAAATCTTAATATACCAAACTAAAACATAGGAATGTTCTAAAGGAGTTATTTTACTCATGACGATTCAAACTTTTTCAGAATTGTTTTACTCCAAGAACGAGGGAGAAATGTCCCTAAGACCGCTGATCAACTCTCATTGACAAAAGTGCTCGAAAGTGGTAGCACAAAAGCATTAATTACTTGGATTGTAATTATACATTTTTGTGAAATCTATAAAATAAAGACTTATCTTGTATGGTATGGAGATGCTATATTGGAACCTGTAAAAAAAATTTGCAGAGTCATGAGAAAGTGATTGATGTAACAAATTACTAAGAGCATATTATTATAGTCTTGAGGGAAATCTTTTAGGGGGGTAAATAACTTTTCAAATATAATAAGTCATGTGTGAACTTAGATATTCATTGACATGTAACTGGATCTAACTTTGTTTGATTGCTTGTCTCGTTAAAAACTTCTAACAATGTTATTTATACTTGAAACAGTGTGAGAAAATTTTTCAAATTTTTAAGTGAACTGAAAAGACGGTAAGACAGTGTTTTCCACAAAAGTTGGCTTAGAACCTAAATTTGACCCAAAACAACATGTTAAAAATCTACTACAACGTTGTTTATACTTCAAACAGTAGGCACAAGATTTTTTAAAATTTAAGTTCATTGAAATAATAGTAAGGATACGTTTACTGGGGTCCAAAGGTCTGGAGACTAGCAGACCCATGAGCTTTTTAAAATTGTATTTGAATTTTGAAGCTTGGAAAACCAAGAAATCCAGGACTTTCACTAATTTTCAAATAGTTTACTTTTAAGGGTCTTATTAATTTTTTTCCTTTCAATCATACTTTAGATATTGAGGTTTTTTGTAGAATAAGTTACATGATTCTTGTTACGTTATGTTATACTTAGTTATGTTACTAGAATTAATACAAATGTGCTGTTAATGTAAGTTATGATACTATAAACTTAAACTCAATACATAATCAAATTACTGATTCACTTGGTTGATTCGCTTTTAATATTGTGTAGTTTTAAAAAATGTTTCTATAAATTATCGTTAGTTATTACATAGATTATAAGTATATTTGAACATTAATTTTTTCATCTCATAAACTTGATATTTTATCCTATACATTATCTTATACATGTCGAGTGGTGGTTTTAGCGGTGAAGAATGATATTTTTGGGTTGCGGCATCTTCTTTGAGAGGAAGAAAAAGTGATTTCAACTGCCATTTTTTTGTTGGCTAAAGGTTGGTCTAGGTCTTAAGGAGGATGTATACAATCCAAAGTTATTATTTACTTCTGCCGAAGTTACTTTTGATACTTTTCCAGATATATCTGAATAGGTATGTGACCCAACCGAAGAGCTGAAGAAAAAGAAACACAAGAAAATTAAACAAACGATATTAAAATAAATATATAGTGTGAAGTACAAAATTATATTTGTTTTTTTATTTAATAAAGGATTTTACGACTATGAATTGGATTTTTATTTAATCATCCCGATTTCCCTACAGTTTATAGTCAAAATATTTCATTATATTATATCTGTACATGAAAATAAATCGCAGAAATATTAAAATACAATATTCTGATGCATGCACGGACAACCACTTGCATCTGTACAATGTACGTATGTATCGCCAAACTGCGCCACAGCGCCACACTACTATGTTCATACATACAGCCGCCGTTCCTTACTGCACATAAAGTAAATGTGTATATTTGTGTAACGCAAAAATTTACGTAATCATCAACCAATTTAAGTGAGAGGAAGATAAAAAATAACTTTTCGTTCCTTTTTTTTCTTTTATTTTATATGTATGTTTGGCTACGTGAGAAGGATGAAAGGAAAGAAAGAAGGAAAGATGGAGGGATACGGAAAAGGAAATAATAATAATATAAGTGTATGACAATACTAATGTATGCCTCGTGTGAGTAATTTGATATGTTTCTTAGAGGGTAATGTTCTGGTCCCCGCAATAAGATCGTAAATAGTATCTGTGTCCTTAGAAAAGCACGTTCCTTGAGTAGGTATATGTTGCATTGATGGTCTTGCTGAGGTTGCAAAAATCTTGGGCTCTTAGACCAGTTGTCTTATGTTTAGAGATATTGGACAATCCACAGCGTAGGACCGTTGGCTTCTGATTTGATATGACCAATTTAAACAAATCTTGTAAGTTATGTGTATGATGATTACGATAGTTAGATTATCTCCAAATGTTGTAGCAAGATAGATTTTTCCTGGAGATTTTTCTCTCTTATGGTCTGCAATTTCTCTCAGTCTTCTTTTGATATCTTGTAACAACAAGGCATCACTCGATTTAGACCATTTAATAATTATTATTTGCTATTCTTCCTCTAAATCAAGTGTGTTATTCGTAATACGAGGAAGTACATCTCAAGATAATAGTATGAATAAATTTAGGCTTAACTCAGATTTGTATATGAAGGTGTTATTTAGTTTTATTAAGTTTATGCTATATAGGGTGACATCACGGGAATGTGCTGTGCACTGCCCACTTAAAGTTAGAATCCTAGTACCGTTAAGTGTCAATTCTTGGCGATGATCATGATCACAAATTATACGAAGTGTAAGAGAATCTTTAGTAGAAT
The DNA here is from genome assembly GCF_036245765.1 of Copidosoma floridanum. Classification (NCBI taxonomy): domain Eukaryota; kingdom Metazoa; phylum Arthropoda; class Insecta; order Hymenoptera; family Encyrtidae; genus Copidosoma; species Copidosoma floridanum. Next base: position 6,493,843 of record NW_028321888.1, read on the forward strand.
ATGGCCATTCCTGAGTGTATGTATACCTTGTCCAATAAGATTTTTCCGATTTATACAACATAATTTCATACTTCTTAGAACCTCTTCTGTAGCTTTTGTAAAAAGGAGAAATTCATAAGTAGCGTCGTCGATTTCTTCCATTATTCCATAGGTAGATTCACATAGTAGTAACTGACCATTGTATTTAAATTCATTTAAGTAGTTTTTAGTAGCTAGAAAATAATTTTCTTGGCTGTGGTTTATAATTAAATAGTCTGTTTTGGGCTTATTACTGGGTAACCTTGTAAGTTTTGGTATATATTTTGTGGCATAGGTAGTGGATACATTCTGTAAGTGCTATATTTGTCGTTTCCGATAAAAGAAAATGTCATTGTAACTGCTAATTGTCCGTCATTCATTACAGCTGTTGTTCAAGAAAAGCTATGTAATTTTTCAACGGTGATTCGTTCTTATCTATTGGTAGAGAATGTTTGTTATTGAATGAGTAAATTTCTTTTACTATTTGACTCATCTGCTTGTATGAGAGTAGAATAGGGTAGAAATAACCTTCGGCAGCAGTTTCGATTGCGTTAATCAATGTTTTATAGGATTATAGTATGTAATTCAGAAATTCCTGAATATGTATAACCCATATACTAGTTGATCGTGAGATTGTATGAATTTTTACCTGTTTTGATAAATACGTGGTACTTTTAGTTAGTTCTCGTATCTGTTGGGTAAGCTTCAAATTATTGATTTTTGTTCGTTCCATTTTCTTGTGAACGTTTCTAAGTTTGATAGTACGATATGCGTTGGGTTTGCGATAAAAACAGAAATATTTTTCGTTTTAAAATAGATATTGTTTAATTCAGAAGCATTTTCTTTTCTATCACTTACGTCCATTGTTCCAAAAACTTTCTTAGACATCCATCCCTCGAGTTTAAGAGGGGCACCTCTTTTCTTCATACTATGAAATTAGATTTTTGAGGAGTCAAAGACTTCAATGGTTGGTGAGAAAAATTGTTGTATCTCGAATTGTAATAAGTCGTTGTTTTTAAGTAATTGTCTTAAGTGTGATAGAGGTATTAGTTTTTTGCATTGGTTCGTATTAAGCTGTTCATGGCAGTGATTTGACAAATCATTCATTTGAAAACCTAGTTGTTTGGTATAGTTTGTGAAATTCTTACAGACCAAAAGTACGGTTATTATTCATTGTGTACGGATAAGATGAACTTCATTCTGGTACACATAATAAATTCTAGGATTGTTGGATATTTCTTCATTTTCGTTAAAGCTTTTCAAAGAAGAGTGGTCCATCAAATATGCTAGGAGTTCTTTTGTTATTATAAGTTTCATTATAAACAACCTGAAGATCATCTTGTTGAGTTGTTGAGATTTTCGAAACATGAGAGAAATCTCATTCGTAACTGCGTTTCACTTTATCTAAATGTTTGATAATTATTTTCCCATTTTCTGATTTAAGTGTTTTGTGATCATAATTTTGATTTATATAAATGATTTAAAAAATTGTATCGTAATATTTATCCAATTTTCCTTTCCAAGGTTCTTTTATTGCATAAACTTTCATACCAACTTCTAAATTCTCAAGTCTAGCATATTTATCATAATTTTGTTTACTTGTATGTTTACCTTTAATAAGCTCATTTTTTCATTTATGAGCTTTTTCATACATGTCTCTTGAACAATGGATCAAATTGATAAGACAATTATTATAATACAACATTTGATTTTCAGTTGAATATGAATTTGGCAAGCCTGCTTTTCTGCCAAATGCTAATTTATATGGTGTAAACCCGGTAGCTGTAAGCAATGATGTATTGTATTCATGTATAGCAAAAAGCAAAATTTTGTCTCAGTCCTGTTTAGGTGTAGTATTTATTTTTAAAAAGCTTGCAAGCATGGCATGGTTACGTTCTAGTAAATCATGAGATGGGAAATGCTAAAGTGTTGTATTCTCAAGGTGAAAACCGAAAATTCGGGCAAAATTTGTTAGTATATTATTTCTAAAACTCTGTCCAAAGCATCTTTATGCGTTGATCTGCAAGCAGTGGATTGCAGCTTCGAATTTTGTTTTATTTTAACAAACTGTTCATCTTATAATGTGCTTAGTAAGTCAGTGACAAACTTTTATCCTACTGATTTTTGAGGTGCAATTTCAATTTGTTTATTTGTAGTAGTCCTAAAAGTTGATGGTTATGCTAATGGGTTAAATATTTTTTCTAAGTCACTGGCTCCAGTAGTAGCTTCTTGTTGTGACTAATTATCTGTTTTGGTTTTATTGGATGATAAATCTGGTTAAGTGTTCGAGAGGCTAAGAATAAGAGATTTATCTTTTTGGGATATCAGTTTGGCTGGTTTTCTTCATCTTTCGATGTATCTAGAATTTCTGTGTCACCAAAGTCTGAAGTGGTCGTGGATCTCTCTGTAGGACATAAATTTTGTTTTTCTTGAGCTTCTCGCTTAAGTAACCTCTGAGCTATTGACGGTCCAGTGAGATCTTCTTTTCCTCCTTCCATTCCTGGTGATGTTATGAGAGGAGAATTTGTAGAGCCCTTTTTTCTTCCTCTCGTTACCTGCTTCGCTGTAGTAGTGGATTTGAGCTTATTTGAGTTTTGATTGATTATATCACTTGCTCTCTTAGCACGTACAATAGATGTTTTTGGATTTTGGGAGATTTTTTAAATAAGTTTTAAATGTAGCATAAGGGACTCTAATGTTTTATGGATACTAGACTCGCTGTCAGAACTCGAGCTGTTAGAGCGACTACTGCTTTGGTTACTGCTGAATGTTTGAATTTTCCTAACTTTTGTACGCCTTTCCTTAAAATCTATGTCATTTTTACAGTATTTATTTCATAAAAATCTGTAGAGTTACACGATAAAGCGTCAGTATTTGAATTCAAACGTCCAGGTTTGTACTTATAGGTGAAGTTGTACCCACGGAGTCTCGCTCTCCATTGATTTAGGCGACTCACAGGGTCTTTTATTGATTTGATCCATATCAAAGGCTCATGATGTATGTAAACTGTTAATTTTCGTCCGTATAAATAGTGTCGAAAATGTTGTACGGCAGCTATTACTGCTAAACACTTTTTTTCAGTAGTGGATTAATTTCTTTTGCATTTATTGAGAGTGCGAAGCATGTAGGCTACATGAAGGTCTTCTCCTGGTTATCCTTGACTTAAAACAGCACCAAGAGCTAAGTTGGAAGTGTCCGTAGTTAGAATAAGTGGTTTGTCGAGATGGACACATGCAAATACTGGGGCCTCACACAGGGGTGATTTAAGTTTTTCAAAGCTCTCTTCTAGAGTCTCAGTTCAATCGAGTTTTTGTTTTTTCCGTAATAAAATGGTTAAAGGTTCTGTAGTTTTAGCATAATCTTCAATAAACCGTCCATAATATCCCATGAGTCCAAAAAATTTTCGAATTTTTGTACAATTTGTTGGTATTGGGTGCTTCAAGTTTCTTGGGATTCATCAGGAACAGTTTTCGTGCTTAATTTTCTGCAATCTATTACAAGACGATGTCTCTTTTCTCCGTTGGGTCCTGCTTTTTGGGGACGATTCACAGTGAACTTTTTCATGGGCAAGAAAAGTAGTTAATGGTTCCTTCTTGTAATAATTAATTGATCTGATCTCTAACTGTTTTGAGTAGAGCAGGAGAATATATAATTGCTTAATAAAAACAGGTTTGTCTTTAGTTGCTGGTATATTATGTTGTACACACGATGTATGTGGAGTAACATCACTTTTGATATACCATAGATGTGAATAATCTTTTACTATTTAGAAAAATTATTTATAACTTGTCTTATTATGATAATGCCAGCAAAATTTTTCTGTGATACATTTAATTCTTTCCTCTGTTCTTGTGTTTGAAACATCATCACTAAAATCTGAGTCGAGAAAATTTTCTGAATTATCTAAATCAAAAGGTACGAGATTTTGTGGAGGGATCTTGATTTCTACTGGCTCTTCTCTAGTATTAACAGCCATCGTGAAAGAGTGGCCTTTATCGTATGTTACTGCTGTTTTACCTTTGAATATACCAGAAGTAGCTTATATCCAGTGTAGGTGTGCTTGCCCGTTGCTGTTAGTTTACATTACAGAAATTTCAGAAATTTCTATGGGAACTTTTATTCTGGCTGGTATTTTGTTTACACGATTTTTACCAAAGGTACTCCTGTGGGCTTAAAATGTTGAGAAGTTGGCAGAGATTCCAAGTTGTCATTATTAATGTTAATATCATCCATAATTTCGTAAAAATTATTTTGTTTACTCATTAATTTTGTCTTTGTATCAAGCTTTTAAAAAGTACGTTTTTCGTCGCTTATTGTTGCAATTCTTGCTATAAATAAAATGAAAATTATAGGTCTTCTTTTTAGTATTAAGACTCTTATGTTATAACAAAGCATGGCCTGTTTTTTACCTAGGAATCAGTTTCCTAATATTTCTGTCTCACCAAAGGGTGTTTCTGTTATAAGACTTCAAAAGCGTAATTTTTATTGAATATGTTAAGCGTTACTGTTCCTAATGTTATAATATTTTGAGAAGTGAATTCAATAAGAACAATTTTTGTATTAGTATTTATAATAATATTTGAAAGTAATCAAGATAGCTATATTTTAATAGCATTCACGTCTGCTCCTGCATCTATAATATAAGTGTCTTCACTTTTATTTAATTCTAAAATTTTAGGTCTTAGTATAGGTGCATTGCCAACATTTCTTGCGACGGACACTCGGGCGATTGCACAAATTGGTTTATCAGTGGTTGATGATTTAGGTTTTTGCTCGCTGCTGCGTCTGGGGTACGACCACCGTTTTCGTTTAAAGATGGCTTTGTTTAGAAGAAAAGGTCTGAACTTTTGCTAATTATGGAAAGAATTCAATCTTAAGTGAAAGCGAGTATAATTTCACGATTCTTGTGGTATCTGAATGTTTTTGCAAGTACAGGGATAATTTCCTATTAGAAAAGTAGACAAGTTACCAAATACACACTGCAGTAAGCTCGTGTGAAATGGGTTATTCCTATAGGCTGATTCTTGATTATGATGTTGTATTGGTTGTGTGGAGCCAAAATTTTGATGATCTTTCCACGAATCGTTCGAAGGTGGATAAGATTGTGTTTTATTTGATTCTTGTGACAATTTTATAGATTGACCAATAGAGTCGTTTCCATATTGGAAAGCTGTATGTGATACTTCTTTGTCATATGAATTTAACGTAATAGGAACAATTTTTGATTCTTTAGAATTGTAATAGTAAGATACATTATTGTGACTGTATATGTTGCGATCATCAAATTCAACATATTGTGTGCTGGTTTGATTAGGTTGAAAATGTGAAACATGCTCTTATCTGCCCTGCTGGTGTACTGATACATTTTGTTTTGCTGTAGGGTCTAACTGCTGAGCAAGGTACATGTGTGAATTCCGATGGTACATGGTAGCGTGAAAAATGGGGTATAATTATTATTATTTACCAACTCCATCTACACCTAAAGATATCTGTCAACCACTGGAAAACTAGTTAAGACAATGACGTGTAATTTTAGTGTCGAGAAAAAAACCGGAAGACGCTTGGTATATTCGTTCTAGAGGCATTTTAGAAACCTTTTCGTCATTCCACCATAACCTTAAAATGGAAGAGATCGGAGATAGACGCAAGGTGTTGAAACGTAAAAAAAATCATCAAGTAATTAAATGGAAATACAGAAACATTTTAGTACGTCTACCAACTAATGTTTCCAAAAATCGTCATCTTTAATCTTCGGGTGGTTTGCGTGCACTTATTTTTTTAAAATCGGAAAAAAAATCGCAACAACTCCGATTGGAACTCAATGAAAAATTCTTCGTTTTTTTGTAAAAAACACAAAAAATATTGTCATCTGTTTCTGCTAGGCAGTTTATAAAAAAATTTGCGCTTGAAGTCTTATTTTTCACGTTATTTTCGTTACAAATCGTTAAAAAATTGCTAGTTTTGTTCAAAAGAGATCACGTTTTTATACATATAAGAACATGTATAAATGTCCAATTACTTGGGAGGTCCAACTAAAGCATGTATAAATTTTTATTATTTTTATTATGTTAAGACTACAGATTTTTAGAAAAATTGTCATACGTAGCAATTGAAAAAAAGTGCCACCTCGACAATTTCTAATATTCTTATGTAACATATGAGCAGGCGTTGATAGAAAAATCGCCGAAAAACTATAAAATGTAGTAATTGTAGAGAAGAGTCACTGAGACATCAATGGCGAAATTAGTAACGCACTTTCCTGGCAAGAAAAGAGTTCCAGGTTCAAATCCTGGTTGAGGTGGCACTTTTGTTTCCATTGCTACGTATGACAATTTTTCTACAAATCTGTAGTTTTAACTGAAAAAAATCGAGTTGCCTTGGCAATCTTGAACTGGATGCGAAAGTCGATAAGTTGAATTACTTGCATGAATACTTACCTATCAATAAAATTAGATTTATTTCTAATATTCTCATGTAACATTTTTATTATGTTTAAGTCCATTTTTCAACCCCTAGGGGGTGATATTTTTGAACGCCTATTGTATTCTTTCGAAACTACTTGTGTCTTTGTTATTACGCTTAATATCATACGAAAATAGGTAAGTTACAGTAAAATTGTCAGTTTGCATGTATTGGTAGATATTTTAGGCCGATTGCAACATTTAGTTTCATGTGCAGTTCTTTATTTAGGAGGTTTATATTTAGAATATTTTAAAATGCTTTGCTCAATTGCTACCATTTTTGTTCTGCATGACATTACATTCATTTGACGGTTAGAAAAAGAACGTTTCTTTGCTGCACGAAGATACTTGGTCAATTTTGAAAAATTTAGCTCTTAAAATATGTCTATGGTAGCTAATTTATCAAATATACATATTTTCAGAGACTTTATCAGTTTATCTTATTTTTTGTATAAACATAATGTATAGAAATCATATAGAAATCATGCGAATAACTCAATCACCTCTTTTTAATATAACATTAAATTGTACCACAAATAATATTATGTACGTGCTATCCTGCCTTAAAAACCAGATTGGTCACGTGATGAAGCTTTTTTTTCGGTGTGATTGGTTTACAAATTAATAAAGCGTCAGAATAGAAAATTTACTCATTAAAATGAAAGTAAAATACATTTAAATGAGACTATTAGAAACAATGTCATTTATTTTTGTCGAAGAGCAGCTAGCTACTTGATATTTCTCTTACAACTATGTCGTGTAATGCAGATTGAAAATGGTAGCAATAAAGTGAAGCATTTTGAAACATTCTGAATATGGGCCCCATAAATAAAGGACAACTTATAAAACTGAATGTTGCAACGGACCTCAAATGTCTACTAGTACATGCAAACTGATAATTTTACTGTAACTTATCTATGTTTGGGCGATATTAAGCGTAATAACGAGGACAGAAGTGGTTCTAAAAGGATACAGAATGCATTTATTAATGTCACCCCCTATAGGGGGTTGAAAAATGGGATTAAACATAACAAAAACAGACGACATCAATACATGTCATAGTTGGACCTCCCAAAAACATGTAAAAAAAACGCCATCGGTTTTAAACGATACTCACAATTTTTGAACGATTGTTAACGAAAATGACTTAAAAATTTTAACTTTAAGCTCAAATTTCTCACAAACTGCTGAGCAGAAACAGATGACAGTGTTTTTTGTATTTTCTACAAAAAAAAATAAAGAATTTTCCATCAAGTTTTGATCAGTTTCGTTACGATTTTTTTTCCATTTCAAAAAAAGTTGGTACGCACAAGCCACCCGTAGATTTTAGATGACAAATTTTTTTAAATGTTAGTTGGTAGACGTACTAAAATGCTACCATATTTCCATGTAACTACTTGACGAATTTTTTTTACGTTTTAACACCCCCCGTCTATCTCCAATCCCTTCCCATTTTGAGGTTATGGTGCAATGACAAAAAAGTTTCCAAACTTCTTCTAGAACTGAAATACTAAGAGTCATCCGCCTTTTTTCTTGACACTAAAATTACGCGCCATTGCTCTGAATAAACGTTTTTGGTACGTTTGACATCATGTTGGCTTTGACTTCATCAAGTAGGCTTCGCATAAATTCTTTACGGCCAACCATTTCTAGATATAACTTACAATCAGACTATTAGTGCTCAGAAATGTTGTTAGAAGTGGCTTTTTTTTTGCTGCTCTAGAGCTTGATTGATGAGTTGAAAGATTCCCTCATAAAAATCGCGAACAGTTTCTCCCTCTTTCATCTGAGAATTATTGATGTCGGTGATATATTGAGCATAAATTTTAGAAGAAGTGAAGTGTGCCTATAAGTAGTTTATAAGATCATCTAATGTATTCATTGTTAATCTATCTCGACAACTTTTTTTTTTGGCCTTATTGTAAACGAGTACATATAGCCTTGGTACAGTAAGGCACATTTTACATTATGTGTGTTACATATTACAAGTATTGGTTACATATTACATTATTGGTTACACATTACTGGATAACACTTTGAAGTTTTTATTGGTACGGTGATGATGTCACATAGACCACCTCAACGAGAGTGGAGGATCTATGTGGAAGGCAATTTTTTCTGCGAAAAGGTCGCCCAAACCCTTCACGAGAAACATTGCGTGGTGAAAAAGCCCATGTGAAAAATCACAGAGGTACTTGCTCGGGAGAGTCGCACTGGCCGGGAACCGAACCCACAGTCTCCCGCGTGCCGTCCCACAAATCAGCCGACCGAACCACCGCGCGCTCATCTAGACAATTTTTTGCCTTATCCTTTAGCCTAGGAATGACTGTTTACCATTCTTAACATCTTGCAAAAAATCTCTGAGAGTTGTATTATGATCACTGTATATGAGTGTGTGTAAGGCAGCTTGATTAATACGTAAAACTGAATTATTAAGGGCTACGTTACGTGATAATTCAAGGAACTAAAGCAATTTTTACAATACAAGTGATTTTTCGGCTTTCCTTGTCCTATAGTATTGTTCGGGTAACTCTACTCTTGTAGCTAGATCAGCTATCTTGCTCATATCTTTAAGTCTCTGATCCATTACAAAATAAGTTTTTGAAAATTGATAAAAGAAGACAATAAAGAAATTTTTTTACATAAAAAGGAAATAAAATGACAAAAAAAAAATTAAAAAACTGAAAAGAAACAAACCAGAAGGTATAATTACGTCATAGGACCCACGGTAAAAACGAAGTTACTTAAACATAAGATAAGTGCCGAAAAATAATTAAATATAAGATGTGTGTCGAAAAACATTATAAAATAAAAAAACACGATGTCTCAGGTAACAAGGGGGTTGCGAGACCCATAAAAAGAACGGAGCTCTATAAGAATAAGTACTGCATTCATGTAGTGCAGTAAAACAAAAACTTGAAAAACGAATGAAAAAAAAAAAAATGAAAGAAGTCGTTCAGTACTCACGATGGTTAAACTTTGTGAGTACTGTATTTATGCACGACGTACTCACGAAGCTCAACCATCGTGACTACTGAACTACTTTTTTCATTTTTTTTTTTTTTTTTCATTCGTTTTTTAAGTTTTTGTTTTAATGCACTACATGAATGCAGTCCATATTCTTATAGAGCTTTATTCTTCCGATGGGTCTCATGACCCCCTTGTTACCTAAGAAATTCTGTTTCTTTATTTTATAATGTTTTTCGACACACATCTCATGTTTTAGGACATTACGATACTAGTGCGCGAGGAAGGCGATTGACGCACTCGTAACAGTTCGTACACGAGCGTTTGCGCGTGTACGAAGACACGCGTGTGTCAATCACCTAACTGCTCGCACATGTGGTGTATACGACTGTTCGACACATCGTGCGCAGAGAACAAAATTATGAGACACCTAATGTGGCTCTAAAGATCTTGACGTACACACGCACTCGCACGAGTGCGCAGCACAAGTTGTGAGTCGCGTGTGTAAATCGAGGTCGTTAGAGCCATGATAGATGGCTCATAATTGAGATCCCTGCGCACGGTTTGTCGAAAAATTATTTTTCGGCACTCATCTCATGTTTAAAAAACTTTGTTCTTACCATGGGCCCCACAACCCATTAATGCCCCCTAGTTTGTTTGCTTAAATTTTTTCATTTTTTAAAAAATTTTTTTAAGTTTATTTTTTTTTTAATTTCATTTAGGCTTCTTTTTTTTTCTAGTTATTTTAATTTCATTTTTTTATTCCATTGTACTTTTTCATGTCAGTTTTGATTATGTTTCTTTTTTTTTATTTTTTTTTTATTACTTTTTTGTTTATTTTACTTAATCTTCTTTTTTTTATTTTTTTTTTTATTTTATTTTTTTTTCATTCCATTGAATTTTTTCGTGTCTTTTTTTATTTCATTTCATTCTTTTTTTTTCAATTTTCGTTTTATTACTTTTTTCTTAAAATTTTTTCTAAATTCATGTCCTTACTTTTTTTTTTTTTTGTTAATATTGTTAGTTTTTTTTTGTTTAATTACTTTTTTTATCAATTTTTTTACTTACTTTTTTTTTACTTTTTTTTTTATTCCACTTCTTCTTTTTTTATTTCGATTTTTTATTTTTTGTCATATTAATTACCTATTTTTTTTTCATTTTATACTTATTATTTTTTTTGTTCACTTATTTTTTAAATTTCATGTCATACCTTCCCTTTTATTTTCATTTTTAATTGTTTATCATTGCATTTTGTTAAACTCATCACTTCCTTTGACTTTTTCGATTTCTATTTCGAAAGACTTGAACCCTTTGAACCCTTTTCAACTGAATTCATTTACAACTAAAATTGTCTTCTAGGCTGTCAACTGTATCACTACCAATGACTTCAAAGCCATAGCATTAATTTAATTTCGAAATGTTTAGCTAAAAAAAAAGCTTAAACTTAAAACTGAAAGTTACAACTAAAAGAAGAGTTGCAACTGAAAGTTGTAACTCTTCTTTCTTCCAGTGGCAACTTCCAGTTGCAACTCTTCTTTCAGTTGCAATTTCTAGATTTAAGTTTAAGCTTTTTTTTTAGCTAAATATTTAAAAATTAAATTAATGCTATGGCTTTGAAGTTATAAGTAATGATACAGTGGGCTGCCTAGAAGGTAATTTTAGTTGTAAAAAAAATTATTAAGTTTAGCTAGGGCCTAGTAAACGAAGATTGAAGAAAAATACTTTTAGAAAATCGTTCTAACAACTGAAACAAACATTCAGACGGTCCACTATGTATATGTCTCTATAGATGACTACAAATCCATGGCATTACGAAAAATTCGAAATTTTTGAGATGAAAAACAGCCAAAACTCTTAACGCCCATATCACCGTAAGTAATGGATAAATTCAACCAGTGGATAGTGGGTGCTTGGGCATCCAATAATGAAGTTGTACTTCTTAAACATTCTGTGTCAAACAATGCATAAATAAAAATACCGAGAAAAATACCTTGTATGAAACGATATTTTAAATAATCCTATGCGATGTATCGCAGGTGGTGCAGTTATTTTTTGAACTATCATATTTGGTAATTGGGTGTGGCTTTAATAAATATTGTAATATCAAATAAATAAACAATTATTAACAACATATTATCTAGATAAGAATAGTTTAGATTAAAGCCACGGCACGATGTGCTGACTAGCTGGCCAGTACAAGACTGTGTGCTTTCATCTCCAATAGGGTAGTATTACATCATTACATGGCAGTGAACGTCACTGCAGGAAGTTTATCACACGTACGTTTTTTGATTGATATCATTGAAACGTGCATTTGTTATAGCATAAAAAATGCACACAAAAAATTGTCGTTTTTTGTACCGTTTTTTATATGATTAATTTGAAAAAAACCTCAATTTATTATTTAATTTTATGAAAGAATCACGTGAAATTGCATTTACAAGGAAATGATCTGTTGAAAGCTCCTAATGTTTTGTATAATAGATTTCTATTATATAAACCTATAAAATTTTGAAATTATTCCACAAGTTGTTTTTTCAATAAAATAAGAAAGAAAGGGTCAAGTATTCATAAGAGCGCATGTATAGGTATATTTATATGAAAAAAGTAATTGCCAGCGTTGATACATATTTGCGCTTCTGTTACCTCTCTAAACTTTCCCCTCAGAAACTGCGATGAACGTTCTTAACTCAAAAAAATCACCTAAGTTTCGAATACAAAAGTCATGAAAGAATTAAACACAATGAAAATTAATTAACGTATTTATAGAACCTCTTATGAATAAACCATTGATAAAAAAAAGATAGAAAAAATGTAAGACTGTTGGAAAGAAGTTGCAAAACTTTGAAAAATTGAAAAAATTGTAAAAATAGTTATTTATTGATTTATTTCAAAATTAACAAATTAATTAAAATTTAATAAATATTCAATATAGTATGGAAAAGCTGCTGCTAAAAAAGATTTTATTTTAAAATTTGGAAAATAATTATTTAATTTAAAAAAAAATAGTTAGTCAAATGAATAATTTAAGAATTAATTAAACATATTATCGAGCCATGTCAACTTATAATCACTAAATAAATATTCAAATTAATATTGAGTTACGAACCACAGTATAAGTAAAAGAAACTGAAATCCTCATGTTGAAAGCGCTCGTAGCAGAGTGGGTAAGATACTCAGCTAGTATGCAGGAGGTCAAGGGTTTAAATCTCTGGAAAAGTTTTTTTCATTTTTTTTATTTATTTATTTATTTATTTTTTTTTTTTTTAAGAATTGTAGAAGAAAAAAATTTAAGATTTCGTAAAAATTATTGTGGAAAAAAAAAATTATGATTTAATGAAACATTCATTGCTCGGTGTATGTATGTGCTTTGATGATGTAGTGCGAAGGGAAATGGCGGGGCGAGGCAAAACGGGAAGTGATGAGAGGAGGTGTGCAGGAGACTAGTACAGCACAGTTGGAAGAGATAGGGTGAGGAGAAGTGTGTAGGAGACTGATGGTAAGGATGACGGAGTAAGGGGGGAATAAAATAAATTAGAAGCAAGAGACTTCCAGTAAGCGACTACCGTTTCATAGAAATCTGTCGTTTTTAAAATTACAGCCCCCCAAGCACGTGACATAAAGAAGTTCGTTCTAAAAAAAAATAAAAACAAATATTTTTATTTAATTAAAGTATACTTTAAGTAAACTAAAATGCTTAATTCCTGATTTAGTTTTGTTCATCAAGAACTAGCCGTCAGCCCAAGGGCCTCATTTGCTTTTACTTACAGTATACTTTTCTTTTAAATCGTTGACTTGGCGTTGTGGTGTTAGGTTTCACTGAGCGATACGTAGAGAGTGGTGTACGCTGAGCTAGCAGTGACTTAGCGTCTGATCGAGGTCTTTCGATATCTTGCAAATCGCTGCAGCCAGCTCACAGCGATTTGTGAGATATCGAAAGACCTGTATCAGACACCTCTGTGGGTTTATGTTCTATATCTTACAGTAGTAGCGTATCTTATTCGTTTTTGTTTTTCTCACGTCCTTACAAAAGTCTTTGTCATATGTTGTTTATTAAATTTTTTCATGATATTCTATTTATTCGTCAGAGTTAGAATTATGTTTCTAGAATTTTGAATCTTGGAATGTTTCATATAATTTAATAACTAGATCATTTTAAATTGAGAAAGTAAATTTTGATCAACAACCAAGTTATGTCTTATCTTATAATTTAATTAATTTAGAAAAGCTGGAAATAGTTGATTTTACAAATAGTGTAAATTATAAAATTCATATTCCCATTTACAATGATTATAAAACTTATAGTTTTTTTTAACTTAACTTACATTTATGATTGTTGGGTAGCTGCTGCTGGCGTGCACGCAGTCACAAGATCTTACAAGGTTTACCACAACGATGATCCTAATCCTATAGGAGAGTACTGGTGGCAATGACAATAGTTAGGCTGCTGCTTTTAACGTTGAAACCTAAGTTAACGGTCCTTTCTTTCTTGTTCCTCCTTGGTTTAATTTTCAGCCGAGTTTTCAGTAGCCCGGTGTGCTCGAGCTTTTCTCACTTAGTTTATTGACTGAACTAAGTCTTACATTTGCTTGAAATGCATGCTTCTAACACAGCTTAGTCACCAAACTAAGTATTACACTTACTTAAAAGATGCAACAGAACTATTTTTCCAACCTTTACAGTTACTTTAGAGCTCTTGACCAAAGAGAAAAAGCGAATATTCTCATGTGCAACGAAGTTTTTTGTACTTTTGTATTAAAGGAGGACAAATCAGGTTGGAGATCTGAATGACCGATCAGAGCTTAACCTAATTACTCTCGATTAACACGAGCACAGTCATAGTGCAACAACTACACAGTAATTAAAGGTTAAAACTGCTGATCTTTTGGATTTCACTTTAAGTACAAGTTGTCAAAATTGTGTGATATTTCTTGTGGACGTACGCAATAAGGAATATTGAAACTGTTGATTATTTACCGTCTTGGATGTACCACTGCAAATTGATGTTGTGAGATGGAAGCTTTATACGATCGTTAGAGGTTATACGTGCAGTTTAAGTTTTGCGACGGTAGCTTGTTTTAAAAGAAGTGAGTTGTATGTCATGTGATTGCAGAAACAGAGATACCGCTCGATGTTTGAAGATCGCTGAGCGCTTGCTTTTTTAATTTAAAAAAACGGTACTATGTATTTTAAAGTCATAAATATGAAGTATACGACTTGAGATGTTATACTCTAAAAGAAAAAGGTTATTTGTTAAGACTTTAAAAGTATAAAATTGATTAAAAATGTACAATCAAAATTTTTTTCTTGCAATTACAAAGTTTTACAACCAGATAAACAAAGTCCTAGAGCCTAGTCTTTTTCATACTTTAGGGTAACAGATTATAACTTAACTTTTTTCCTATGACTGCTGACGTTAGTAATTAAGTGGTACACTATCTTCCGTGGCCCTAACGTGGCTTATCTGATAAAAAGGATTGATACATATTGAGTAAAAAAAATTTTGTACGATTTAGTGATACTAATCGTAAATTTTAGGTCTTAGGAGGTTTGGGAATATTAATAAAATGCACGTATTATAATGATATTAGGCTTCCTTGATAGTATAAAATAATACCAACGTCAAACAGAAGTAAAATATAGATGAGTTTGGAAGGTGCAAGAGGGGGCGCATGGTAAAAGAAACCAAGTTGCACGGACAGGGGGGCTGCTTCCTTCTTTTTCCCTTTAAATGATACTCCCGAATCTCCTTTAAGAGAAATAACATCTTTTCAGCAAATATCTATAATATCTTATTTCGAGCCCTCTGTGCTTTTCTTTAAATTGATGTAAGTTTCATCGATTCGAAAAAACAATTTAGGCAAATTATTTTTAGTTGACAAGTCTTGATCTCAGCTTTTATTTAAGTCAAGTATGAACGTTCCAACTAAGCAAGCAGCTTACCTATACGCAGAAACAGACACAATTTTTTTTTAAATTAACTAAAACTCGCTTTTACGAAGTGTCTTGCATTTTTTGACAATGTAACTTTATAGTAAAATAGTTTTACATACTTGTTGCATACGTTACTTAAAGAATAGAAATCCATGTAAAACAATTTTTTTTAAATCATTTTTTTTACGTTTATTTTTAAAGTTTGGTTCAAGGTACAGCGAGATAACGCAGGTATATGGGGAGATCTACACAAAAAATTAGATTTTTTTCCTCAATTTGTAAATAACAATTTTTTTGGCACATCCTTAAGATTAAGCTTTTTTTCATTACGTGTACTATGGGGGAGAAATTAAAATAATGAATGAGTGTCAGTATTGAAGAAAACGTTTTTCCGAGGCTTACGTGTTAAAATCGGATATGTACAGATTTTTTTTTTTGTAGTGCTTTACGTCCGGCTCTCTTGTAGAGGCACTACTTAGGGCACTTAGCACTTGGGAGTGGGAAGAAGTTGGGATGGAATTCGAAAGGGGGAGAGCCCTAACAACTGCTCCGCATTTGCTCATGACAATTGACATGTGGATTAGGAAAACCTGGGACATCTCCCGTAGGAAAAACCTGATCCAGAACAGCCCGGTGTATCTGCCTCATTTCTGACCTGGTGTATAATCTGCAGACTTAGACAACGGGGCAGAAATTTGGCACTCTCCCGCTCACGATGTCAAAAAAACAGTGAAACAGTCAATTAATCCACGAAGCAAACAGCAGAGGCGAAACGGCGAAACTTGAACGGTCACCCATCCAAGTACTTAGCGCTGCTTAATCTTAGTGATCGACGGAGCTGCAACTCTATCGCTGAGCCATCGTTCGGTGTATATGTATAGATGATGTGCACTGATATAATAATAGCATGTAAATCACAGAAAAAGATGTCACTCTGTCACCTATATTGAAACCTGTGTTTATTTGTTCCTTTATAGAGCACAACGTTACGAGTAAAACAAACCCAGTTCAATGGTATACTTCCAAAAAAAAAAGTTTTATCTAAAAATTGAGCACAAAAATGCGATACTCTTTGTGTATTTACTTATATAAGAAATAGATTAGAGCAAGTTAGTAAGCGATGAAAATTCAAAGCACTTATCTATTTTATGCATTTAACATAAGATTCTTTCATTATTTCGGATAACTTAAACTCTTGTCTTGTCTTGTTATTTATTTCACTATTCGGTACCTAACTGGACTCTGTTGGGCCAGAAGCTATCACAGTGATAATGGAACATGTCGAGAAAAAAACCAGCAGAGGGGCTGCGAGAACATAGAGCGGAGATTGAATCCTAGCCCTCCAGGTGGAACGCTCTACCACTGACCTACTTGTAGCTCATAAATTTAACTTAAATAAACTAATTTAACTAAAGTAGATTAGATTTTCGAGATATCAAGATTTTAAATTCAATAGAGACTTTTTTTGCCATTTAAACAAAGTCTATTAGGCATTCAGCGTTACATTTTCAATAGAGACATTATTCAACTTGATATGCAAGGGAATGCATTTCTATAAAAGGGATCGGCAACGGTATTCAAAGTAAAATACCATCTCATATACATGTATGTAGTATGAACGTGTACGTGCATACAATAATACAGAAAAGTAATTATGATATGGCAAACATACTTAACATTTGTTTAGTGATTTATCATATAATTAACGATGCTTAATGCAGATTATGTACTAGCGGCTTCACCCAAGATTCATTCAGCGGAGCACCTAAGTGTGTTGATTCGTTATGTTAAATATTCTTAGTGATCTGCAATACTTTAAAATTTCAAATCGATTGTTCACACTTCTTGGAGTAAAAAAACTATGGTTAAAAAAATTTCTGTTTCAAATGCGTGCAGTTTTGGTCGAGTAATGAGCTGTAAAAACGTAAAGAAAATGTTATGGTGCTGAAAAGTGTCATACGTTCCTTCTGTCATATAATAGTTTTTGGCACTAAAAAGGCCGTTGGTTTCCACTTTCTAACGTTACAATATATTTTTGTTATCCCTGACAGTAAAATTTATTGTTGACGTCCGTGTTGGGGACAATACGAACCCAGTTTTTGTACCTACAAGTCCTTATTGTCTCCTATCCTTCTTAAAGGTAGATCCATAAAATAATAACATACATTAATATACGACGTCAGATATCATTACCATTTAATAAAAGTATACGTTTAATTTATAATTGACAAACATCTATATACAATCACGACCCTCACAGTACATCAGCTTCTTTACAGCCTCGTGTCGTAATATACTAAAATAAAAGGCTGTTCGTAAAAGTCGTAAGGACTCAAAGCTTATAACAAACGTAGAAGTTAAAATACCAAACATCTACATTTGGTGTTTATGGAAGTATCATTGAAATTATGAGTTCAGTTGATCATTTTAAAATAAATAAGAGTTATGATTGAGGATTTAAATAAAAGTTATTTATCCAAAGACTCGTAAATTGATTTACGATTCCCTAGTACTGCAGTCCAATAAAAACCAATAAAAAAAAATTTTATAAGACAGTGATGTGCGTTTGCACCCGTAATTTAATACAAAATCCATAGCAAATCAAATATTTATTTGTGTTTATGGGAAATACCTTACAATTAATAATGTGATGTTATGATGATATGCAAATATTTAATAAATAAGAAATGTAGCGGTATTCATAACAAGCGACTTTTATAGGATTTTATGGGAAACATATCAGCATATGTTAAATACTAATTCATTGTATTGGATTTTATTCAACTGGAAAAAAAAGACAGGTCACTGAATTATTACTTTTATGAGAGTTTACTGGAGAAGCCTAGTAAGAATTATATTCACCTTTATTGGTCATAGTAGAATTTGGTAATGTCATTTAAATCATGTTTTTATTGGCTTTTACGACTATTTAATTTAACAATTTTTATAGGACACTACTATCATTTTAACGAACTATCGAGAAGTAAATCAATGATTTGTTGGTGCTTACGGAAAATACCTTACAATAAATCAATGTGATTTTACGATGATGTGCAAATATTTAATAAATAATAAATGTAGATGTATACACAACAAGCGACTTTTATTGGAGTTTATGGGAAATATATCAGCACTCATTGAGAGTTAAATAAGCTTTGTCCAGTAAATGAATTTTTGTGGAAATTACTGCATAATGGATTTTTATTGAACTTTGCAGGTGTATCTAAAATCTAAAAGCCCTGAGTTAAAATTTATCTTTGTATTGGAATTAACAAGGAAAATCTAAGCACAGCACGATACTTTTGTGGAAATATTGGTTTTTATTATACATAAAAGCGATTTAAAGCATTGATATAATTGGTTCTTATTGGGAATCCCTGCACAATTTTAATTATAGTTATTTGGTACTACTAAATTAGTGTATTTATTTTCTATTATGATTTTTAACAGCATTTGTACTACTACATGATCAGTTTCTTATGGATTCTTATCGTCATTTGTAGACATACCTGTAGCTCTCCTTTAGGCCGATAAAGTTTATTGGAATTTCTGAAAAAAATGCAATTTCTGCGTGCGATTGTTTAAAATCTGTTGAAACTTATTTTACTTAACAGCTATTTATATGATTATTTCTATTGATTCGTATTGAGTAGTA
Organism: Copidosoma floridanum; assembly: GCF_036245765.1. Taxonomy (NCBI): domain Eukaryota; kingdom Metazoa; phylum Arthropoda; class Insecta; order Hymenoptera; family Encyrtidae; genus Copidosoma; species Copidosoma floridanum. The sequence continues at coordinate 6,512,878 of NW_028321888.1, forward strand.
TACTATTGTATTGAAAATCGTATAAGATTCGATGTTAGAAAAAAAATCATCCACTGAAGAAGACGGCACATTAAACTGAACGTCAAATTGATCGTAAAAAATAATTTATTTCAAAAGTACTGCATATTGATAATGACCAACATAGGTTTGTCTATAGTTTTACGATTTGTACTCATTTATATGTAAGTTTTATTGCCAAAATTGGATAAGTATCAATAAAATTTTATTTGCTATAAGCGCTAACTGTACAATAAATAACAGACAAATAGTCCAATGTACAGATTATAAAAAGTGCGTATAACATTAGCTACATGTAGTATGCAACAATTACGTATGAGATTAATTAACTATGTATGCTATGAAATAGTGGTTCTCAAATTAAAATACAAATAACTGATGAAGACAATATAATTATGAGTCAAAATATTTCTAAATAGTTATACAGAAATAAGAGTTGACTAATTCCTATAAAATTGAACTCATACTAAATTCCACTTCGCAAATAACACGTTAACTATTCACCAAAAATAATGTATGGGCTGTATACGATAAGTATACATAGAATTAATTTATCGCATTAAAAGCATGAGTGACGCAATGGTTTTACAGATGAGTCCCAACACGTTTTTTTAATGTTTTTTTGTCAGCTGTAAACTTTTTATATATAATGTAAACTGCAAAAATAAACATCGAATATTACACACTAGTCAATGTAGATATTTGTTATTTAGCTAAGTCAAAACGATAATTATTAGAAAACATTACCTGTAGCAGAATTAAAGCTTGTTACAGCATACATGCGTTATTAAAATTAACTAGTATCCTAATAAAAAACAAAGTTTTAGATAAAAGGATCGATGCCTAAAAATTAAATACAATAGATTACGGCCATCGGCATTTGCACCCGTATACCCTAATTCGGATATGTAGAATTCTAATCATATGTTAACTTTATGAGCATAGTTGAAAAATTTACTTATCTTTTAAATTGCAATAAAAAAAAAAAAAAAAAAAAATTACCTGATACATTTGACACATCTGATAGAAGATACATGAGGCAACGGTTTAAGACAATACTTTTCAATAAAAATTTAATTGGTTATTAATAAGAAAAAGTTATTAAAATATCTGTTATCAAATAAATAAACGCAGATAAAAAATACGATGAGAGTAACAATGGGAATCGTCACATAAAAATAAAAAATAATTAAAAAAAAAAAAAAATTTTGTACACTGATGAATCAGGAGAGACAAATAAATTCCAATACGTTAATCAGGCTATTGGCTTAATATCGATTCCCATTCAGTCATATAAACTTGCAAACGTTTGATAATATCACAAGCATGATTACGAATTGTGATTTGACTATAAAATAAAATAATAAAATTATAAGAATTATCTGATAAATCTTCCAATCGTTCAAAAAAATTCTTTTCAGTAAAAATTTGAAAGGTTTTTGCTCATAAACCGTATAACAATTTTATCAACGAATAACTAGAAACACACATAAAATGTATGATAGGATTACCTCATACGATTAGATTCAATTTTATTCCTATAAACTTTAATAAACTATTTATTTGGCTCTGAAAATACGATCTTAAAAACTAGTATTTGAAAAAAAATAAGAAATGAAAAAAAAATAAAGAAAAAAATAATTAAAAAAAAAAAAATTAAATAAAATATGAAAAAACAACGGAATAAAATATGAAAAAAAATAATGCAAGAAATGAAAAAAAAACAAATAAATAAATAAATGAAAAAAATATAAAGGAAATTAAAAAAACAATCCAGGGGGTATAAATGGGTCATGGGACCTACGGTAAAAACGTGGTTCTTTAAACGTGAGATGAGTATAGACACAATTTCTCAGATAACAAGGGGGTCACCAGACCCATAGGAAGAACGAAGCTCTATAAACGTTAGTACTGCATTCACATAGTTCACTAAAACAAAAACTTGAAAAATGAATTTAAAAAAAAAATAAAATAGTTTAGTACTCACGATGGTTAAACTTCGTGAGTACTGTAATTATGCCTGACAATTCATTACTTTTTTTTTCATTTTTTTGTATTTCCTTTATTTCATTTCTTTTTTTATTTTTCTATTTAATCTTATTTTTTGTCTTCCATTTTTTATTTTATTTTATTTTTTATTCCATTGTATTTTGTCATGTGTTTTTATCTTTATTTTTTGTTTTTTAAATGCATTTCGTTTTTTTTTTTTTCAAATTTTATTTTCCGTATTTTTATTTCATTTCCTTTTTTTTTTTTTTTTTGTTTCATTTTATTTTTTTTAATGTCTTTTCGGATTTCATTATTTTTTTTTTATTTTATTTCTTTATTTTTTTTTATATTATCTTCCATTTTATTTCTCTTCTTATTTCATATTTATTTATTTTTTTTTTTTCATTGAATTTTTTTATTTTGATTTAATACCTTTATTTTCATTTTTATTTTCAATTGTTTATCATTGCATTTTGTTTAAATTTGTTTCATTTAATTTCTGTGTATAAATTTTTTCCAAATTATTTTTTTTCTTACTAATTTTTTCGCACTTGTATAGCTAATTAATACAATTTTTGTTTTATTTTAAAACTTATATTTTTATGGAAGGGGATAAGAAATAAAACATTGAAATTTAATGTAAAATATCTTTGTTACTATAATATAAAAATACAAAATCTGCGAGTATGTTAATATATATTTAATTACATACAAAAAACTGAATTTTAAAATTAATCACATTCTACAACAGCAACTATTGGTTTATGGTAACTAAAATAAGATACGTATGTTTCTGACTGTATTTTATTTAGATATCAATTAAAAGGACATCTATCGTGGTCTCATACTTTGTTGTATGCTTTTCAGGATCATTATTCATAGTTAAATTTAATTTTTGGAAGAGGAAATTGGTCAATGGCTCGGAATTTTTATCAGCAAAGTTTATATTAGAATCACCAGCTAAAATAAGTGTAAGTTTATTAAAATCTTTGCCAAGCAATTGTGCACCTCCTTCAGTATACTCCAGTAGTGTTGTGTGAATTGTATCAATTATATCTTCTATTTTTTGATTCTGAACATGTATGGCTACTATTACTATTTTTTGGCCATTTTTTATTGTAGACATGGCTGAAAAAGTGTCTGCAATATCTGTTGTTCGGACATTAAAATCATGGGTATTTTGTACAGTCATATCCGTATTTGGACCAACGATGTTTACTGGATCATCAATGTTATGATACATTGCAACTCTCGGTGACCGTGCCTTGTCATGTTTAAAATGGACGATACAGTTAAATTGTGGTATGTCGATTTGTTGATTAGTGTCCATCCATGTTTCAGTGAACATTAAAACATTACATTTTCTAGTGACTGTATCATTCAAATCAAGTAAATGTTTCCGTAGACTTTGAGTATTAAAACATAATATAGACATATTTTTTTTACCAGAACTGAAATTGGTAATCATTTGAGCTTTATTTTCAAGATAATTTAAAGAGAGCCTTTGAAATTCTTGTACTAAACTTACAGTCGAAGCAGCTTGTCGACGGTTATGATGAAATTTAAACTTAGTCGGATCGTTATCAGGTGTTACAATATTCAAGCCTTCAAGACTTGTTACACGAGAAAGTGCAACGTAAACGAGTGATTGCGAATACTGATAAACAACTTGATTGAACGTTCCACCTTGTGATTTGTGAATTGTCATAGCACAAGCTGCTATCAATGGGAAATGTTTTCGTTTAACGGTAACTTTATTGTCTCTTGTTAAAGAAATATTCGATGTTCGTAGTTCGATCGGTACGGCAGATCTATTAATTCCATTTTTTATATCGAATGAAGCAGCTTTTTTCTGATTTTTTCACCAATTTTAAAGTTACCAGAAAATTCTAACCAAACTCGACAAGCAATATTATCTTTATCAAAATCCAAATGTGCTAACTTACTAACAGCACTGTTGGCTAAGCAATCAGATACATCAATATTTAAAGTAATAAAATAATACTTATCTTTAACAAAAGTAATAATGTAAGATAAACCACCTGTATCTATTACTGAGATTTTGTGTTTTTTTGTCTAAAAGCACTTTTCTGTCGAGCATATTGTGATCCAACAATGACATCATTGGCTGTAGAAATTATTTTGTGTGGTGATTGTTGTAAAATTTCATTATTGTAACTATTAACATCTACATTTGTAACATATAAATGAACTCCATTAGGGCACAATCTTTGAACTTTAGATTTTGTAAAAAATCTTGATTCAAGAATATCGAGTTCAACATTTGATAATATTTTACCATTGCCAAGTTTTGTTAATGTAGAAAAAAACGTTCCATTAGCTTGCCTCATTACTTGAGTAAGATGGTAAAATTTCAATTTTCGCCATAAATAAGGCCCAACCATACAATTTTTAATTGATTCGTAAATAGGCGTTGATCTAACTGGTGGGAGATGACGTAAATCGCCAATAAAAATAACGTCAATATTTCCAAAATCATCTTTATGATTTCCCGTAATTTTTTTTAGACGCGTGTCAATCTTAACCAAGAGTTCTGTACTGACCATGCTTATTTCATCAATGAAAAGTACTTTAAGGTATTTAAAAAGACATCTGTATAATTTTAAAAGTTCTGATAATAACGGTAATAGATTTGAAAGAGAAATTTTGAGAGCAGTGTGAATGGTTGTACCGTCAATTGCTACAGCAGTTTTACCAGTAGAAGCACAGGTTATGTAAGCATTGCAATAACCATCGGTGTCAGTGAACCTATTGTATAATTCCATAATTAGTTTGACAACAAATGTTTTAGTACACCCAGCAGGACCAGTCAAAAATATTTGAAAAGGTGACTCATGTTTATTCTGAAGATGATCAATAATGATATCTAAGAGTTCTCGTTGCTCTTTGTTTGCAGATCTCATTAAATTGTAAAACTGTTCAGTATCCATTAAATTTTTTTTTTTTTTTTTGCTATGACAAAAAATTGATTTAAAGATTCACGTTGCAAATCAGTGTTAACAGCACCTTCAGGATCGCAAAGCAATCTTTCATACGGGTTGGGTTCAAAAATTATGTTAGCTTGATTTTGTAAATCTTCGTTTTCAACGGCGATTTCATCATTTTCTCTATGCAACTGCTTGCAAATTTCGAGAGTTTTTAGAACAAAGTTCTTTATGTCGCGTTACTCGGGGGGCTGGAATTTTAAAACCGACAGATTTTTTTTTTTTGAAACGAAAGTGGTTTACTTTTCCTCTCAAGTTTCCCCCCCTTACCCCGTCCCCCTCACCGACTATTCTCTATACACTTCCCCTCTCCCCACTATATATGTGTATCGGCCAACCGTGCCGTGTTACTCTTCCACACACCTTTGCCCACCATTCTCCCTCACAGTCCCAAGCAATTATTATTTTCCCACAATAATTTTTATTTCACTTTGAATTTTTTTTTTTTTACAATTCTTAAAAAAAAAAAAAAAAAAAAAAAAAAAAAAAAAAACATTTTCCAATAAAGAGTTTTGAACCCTCGACCTCCTGCATGTGAGTCCAGTACCTTACCCATTCTGCTACAAGCGCTGCCGTCTATAGAAACTCGATTTCTTGTACTTATGGTGTGGTTCGTAACTATAACATTCCATTTTTACATGCTTTCACTGATAATACATTCGAATCATGATAAATTATATTTGTATTTTTTTTCTAAATACTTGATTAAAAAAAAAAAAAAAAAAAAAACATGTGGAATAGAGTTGAAGAATGTATCAATGGTTTTTAGAGGTGCTTATTTCGAATTCGATAAACAAATTATGTTACATTATCACATAATTATATAAATAAAGTAATTCAAAGTAAATCAATTATAAATGAATTATGTAAGATCATTATATAAATATAATTCGAGTTTCATATCATTTTCATGGTTTTTAAGGGTACTTATTTTAAATTTGATAAACAAATAATGGCACAATGTCATTGAGTAATTATATAAAAATAAAATAAAAATTGCATTTATAAGCTATAAAATCGCAAAAAAATAAGTGAAAAAAAAAATTTCAAAAAAAATTAACGAAATGAAATATGAAAATAAAATGAAATAAAATTACAAAAGACATGAATAAATACAACGGAGTAAAAAAAAATAAAATAAAAAAGGGAATGAAAAAAAAAGATTGAATATGAAAATAAAAAAAGGAATTAAATGAAGGAAATACAAAAAAATGAAAAAAATGTATTAAAATGAAATTTAAAAAAAAATTAAAACAAGTAATAAAAAAAAAAAATTAAAACAAGGAACAAAAAAAAAATAAAACAAGAAATTAAAAACAAACCAGGGGGTATAAATGGGTCATGGGACCCACGGTAAGAACGAAGTTCTTTAAACATGACATGAGTATAAAAACACAATTTCTCAGGTAACAAGGGGGTCGCCAGACCCGTAGAAAGAACGAAGCTCTATAAACGTTAGTACTGCATTTATGTAGTTCACTAAACAAAAACTTGAAAAACGAATTAAAGAAAAAAATTAAAAAAATAGTTCAGTACTCACGATGGTTGAACTTCGTGAGAACGGCGTGCATAAATACAGTACTCACGAAGTTTAACCATCGTGAGTACTGAACTATTTTTTTAATTTTTTTCTTTAATTCGTTTTTCAAGTTTTTGTTTAGTGAACTACATAAATGCAGTACTAACGTTTATAGAGCTTCGTTCTTTCTACGGGTCTGGCGACCCCCTTGTTACCTGAGAAATTGTGTTTTTATACTCATGTCATGTTTAAAGAACTTCGTTCTTACCGTGGGTCCCATGACCCATTTATACCCCCTGGTTTGTTTTTAATTTCTTGTTTTATTTTTTTTTTGTTCCTTGTTTTAATTTTTTTTTTTTATTACTTGTTTTAATTTTTTTTTAAATTTCATTGTAATAAATTTTTTTCATTTTTTTGTATTTCCTTTATTTAATTCCTTTTTTTATTTTCATATTCAATCTTTTTTTTTCATTCCCTTTTTTATTTTATTTTTTTTTACTCCGTTGTATTTATTCATGTCTTTTGTAATTTTATTTCATTTTATTTTCATATTTCATTTCATTAATTTTTTTTGAAATTTTTTTTTTCACTTTTTTTTTTGCGATTTTATAGCTTATAATTTTTACATCCAAGTTAGATTCAAACTCTTTTCTGCGCTCTAAAATTAAATTGTCATTACCTTGATATATTTGAATGAACTTATTTTCAGCTAACACATCATTTTCTTCGCTTTTAAAAGGAATGTGCAACAGTACCATTTCTCGTGCATAATCATTGAAGTCAGACACTTCGTAGTTACGGTACCTAATAACTCTAGGCTTATGCCTTTCAATATATTCTCCTTCATTATTTAAATAATACTTAGCAACAAACTGTGCCAACGTAACGTCTTCGAGACTGTCAGGTCTTTTTTCGTAAACACATATTTATCAAACACATTTTTCTTCCAAATATCAACACAATCGTCATCCATTTCGTTAAGTTATTTTATAGTTTTTCTTATTCTCATACGTTCTGTAGGGTGAATAGTAGGTATATAAACGACTACTGAAGATGATTTAGCCATTGGTTTGCCCAATAAGTACCAAGCAGCTTCCTGTGCTGACATTTCATCAGAATTAAGAACGTCAACACTCATTTTTCTTGTAATTTCAACTATATCAAACTCAGGATTTTCATCCATAATTTCAATAATTTGTCGTTGTAAATTATTTATACCTCGATTGTGTTTGTTAACGTACTCGACAACGTAAGCCGCTTAAGAATAATCCATATTAGGTTTTAAATGATTCAAAACAAATAGATTGAATGTATTGTGTTATTTTTTCGACGGCGTTCGACGATAAAACAACTTTGGTCGAGTGATACCAGCATGGATAATGTTATAATAATGTTTGTCAGACATGATGACGTTGTGACTATAAAAATTATCAAAGTCTTTGTAATCGAAATTTTGTAAATTTTTTCGAAAAAGACTGTAATGTTTCTTGTAATTATTAAAAGTTTCTTCAGAAAAATTCGAATCAGTATCTTTCATGGGTATCAATGTCACAGTTTTTTTAGATGGCACGAAAAGTGCTCCAAATCTACAATTTTCTTTTTTATTTGGATCCATTTTTTTATAACAAGTAAAAGTGTGTTTATGGGTTTGAACTTTAATATTTCTCGATGCTTCAGATGCTGCTGCTAAAACTAATTCATCAATCATATTGATCACATCATCGTCATTTTTTAATAAATTTGCAGGTGGATTATCTAACCACAAAAGAATATGAGCATGAGGACTACCTTGATGTTGAAATTCTATTCTTTTACAATGATCTAGCACCCGGTATTTTCCAAATGGACTGTTTGTTTCGTTTTGCAAAATATTCAATAAACAATTTACTAATTTATTAAAATAAATTGCACAAGTAATAGCATCGTCATTGATTAGTTTGGCTTTTCTGACATAATGTAGCTTTGCAAAAAATTTATTAGAAACTTCTGTTTCATTATGTTTTAATTTATATAACAATTTCAATAAATTGTTCCATCCAACTTCATTTTCACTCATAGTCATGAAAGCTGTTGGTGCACCTAATTGTCTAATAATCGCAAGATCTTTTTTTTGATTAGCCCAATACCAAGCAGAATCAGGTATACATCGAAGAAAAGCAAGGTTACCTTCGATACAACTGTTTATATAATTTTCTGATTGAATTTGCTCTTTTGTAATATTAGTATCATAGCCAATATATTTGAAAGCTACAGTAACAGCATCTCGAACTCGCTGTCTCATAATTTTAACAGCCAAATATAAAAGATGTTGTGGATCTGCACCCCAACGACCTGTACGTCGAAGTTCACTCGTAGCTTGCATAAATGAAGTAACATTAAGTCCTTCCTTGTAATTTCTAAGCTGTCCACAATAAATGGTTGGAAATGAAAGCTCTTCAGCGTGTTCATCTAACAAAATACTAATAGGCACATTATTTTTGCCAGGTGCAATGTGTAACATTTTGTCTTAATTCCACATTAGAGTTTGTTGTTGAGCTTTCAGATTATCTTCCCTTCAAACATGTTTACTAACTTTATCATGATCAATCTTAGCATCATCTAAATAATTATTTAAGGCTTCCTCTTCAATGGATATATCATAAAATAAGTACAGTGGTGTCTGCACTAAATTTATCAACCAGTCCTTGATATTTTTTTTTTTTACAAGACCATGATCGTAACTCGATTTATGTATTAACTTTTTCCTAATGTGTACATAAAAAGAATGGTCATCTTGAATATTTCTTGGAAGTTTATTAACTATTGTTTTAACATCAATTGGAACATTATGAAGTTGTCCATAAATACCGAATTGGCCATGAACATGTCTGAGTCTTCTTATTTGCATAATAGGGATTCTTGGAGAAATAAGTCGCTGTTCAATAAGATTTAACTCTGGTAAATGTGATGGATTGACTGGATATGATAATCTGTTGTATCCGGATAATAATGGGATTTTTTGTTTGTCCAAAGATTTTTTACACGTAGAACAAATTGCCACTACAGTAATGCCATTAAAAAAATTCTATTAAAATACAAATAATTATTAAATATGAAAATTTTTTAAGAGTATAAATGAAAAAAAGTGATTATTTACCGGTAAAATTGTTTTTAAAATATTTTCATGTGCTGCAGGCGATGATTTTTTGCACGTAGAACAAATTGCCACTACAGTAATGCCATTAACAAAATTCTATTAAAATACAAATAATTATTAAATATGAAAATTTTTTAAGAGTATAAATAAAAAAAAGTGATTATTTACCGGTAAAATTGTTTTTAAAATATTTTCATGTGCTGCAGGTGATGATTTCAAATCTTTTTTCCACCCAAGCCTATCGCAAATTGCGCAAGAATGAGTAAGAGTATTATTTAGAAAATTTTTGAAAAAATTTTAATGTGCTTGTGTGTGTGTTGATCATAGTTCGTATATTTCGCCACAACTTCATTAATATCTATTTCCGAGTCGATGTCAGTTTCCGAAACATTATCTGAAGGCTCACGAATGTTTTCAATATCACTTCTGTTTGGTAAAATAATGTTTGAAACTGGAATTAATGGTGTGAAATGCAAGTTTGTTCAATGCAAATGGATAAAATTCGGAGAATAGTTCACTTTAAAATGAGCGAAGATTTGTCTTTCCATATTAATATTTACATCAATAAAGTAATAATGTATGCATATATTTGTATCATATAATCTTGCAAATATATGTATGCAGTCCATGTCTCCGTATTCGTGGTCACTAGAGAGTATCTCATTTGCACTTCTGGGATTCGAACATAAACACAAAAAAGGTGATTATTGTAGTAGCCGTCTCAGTTGTAAAGGTATAATTGTAAGATTTGAAAGTTTAAAAAAACAATAGAACAAATAATTTCTAGCTGGCTCAGATGGAATATCTCTGTTATGATTAAAAATAAGATGTGGTTGAGCACATGTAACATTATACTTAAACAGGGTATTATTAAATTCTATCGGTATACAGACAGAGTCCTGTATCAAACATGGATCATCGTGTAACGAGGCATTCGTCTGTAAATTTGTGCATATGTTTTGTCTTGGCTCCTGATTATTTGTTTTTTTGTCTCTAAAATAAGAATAGAAAAGAAAAAAAAATTTATCAAAACTAATAGTATGATATTAATTTAAAAACGAAAATTAACACAAATTGAAATTTTATTACGTTACAAAATTAATATTGAATTCATAGCAAATACAAAAGATGTATTTTTTGTTAACTTTAAGTAAAAAAAATAATTACGTGTAATACCCTTGAAGATCATAATTCTGTGAAGATAATGCAGCGTTAAGTTGAGACATTTGTTTTTGTAATTTAAGTTTTTTTCTACATTTTTGACAATATTAAGCATTTGTAGATGTACTAAAAAAAGTATAAAGTAGATTGTTTAAAAAAACTTATAAACAAAATGATAACTTACTGGTCAGATGTCTCATCAGAATATCGCTTTCGTAAATTTGACAATTGTAATGAAGGCGTACGTAATTGTGATATCAGTATGTCTGTATGTGTTTTCTCCAATTCATTTAAAAAAGGATATAGACTTTGTTTTCCTGTGAAGGATTTGCTTCTTTTTTTATCCTCATTATCACAAGATTCCTGTGATTTTACTTGAAACATAGTACGTTGTACTCTAAATTCCCTTACTCTTTCTGTTGAATTACATAATGGTAAAATATTGTTGTTACATATTACTGCTCTTTGTTGCTCATTTTGCTGTTGATTTTGTTGTCGATTTTTGTTTTCGTTAAATGTTACTGTATGTCTTTGATGTAGCCTTAACAATTGAGACGAAGAGTCAGAATTTGAATTGTTTTGAACTGATGTTTTGGAATCAACAAATGGACTCGTGTCTCCCCTTATGCTTGGATTAATTTTAAGAGCACTAAAATTCTGGTTTGGGGTGGCAAAATATGGACTCGTTTATGATGTGGCATACTTATGTACTTCAAGAGACTTTGTTTTACATTATGAGGAGATTTAGTCAATTGTTTTTTCGTCAATTCCTTTGACTTTTTTGTTTTTGATTTTGAAGGACTTGAACCCATTTCAACTTAATTTTAAGAACAAACAGATTCTTGAACTGTTGATGTAGTTATTGCTTACACGTACAAACTGAAGATTAAAACGCACTTTGTATTAACAGAAAATCACTATCACAAAATATTAACACTGAACTCATTGACACGTTGCAACACGATGACAACTAACCTCAAAATGAAATATACATGCTTTCTACGTAGCACTAAAAATCGCTTCTCCTTACAAAGATAACTGTCAGAGAGGGGAGCAATGTCTTAAGAAGCCTGTTGCGGTCGTAGTTCATAACTGATGACAGTTGGCGCCACCATGTGAGAGCCAAAAAAAACCTTAAGCGGGCATTCGAAAACTATTTGAAATACATTTCACATAGAATTTGATATATATATATATATATATATATATATATATATATATATATATATATATATATATAAAGAAATTATTAATATAACTATTTAATGACATTCCGTCGTTATTTGCTTATCAAATGCAAAATAAGCGCCCTTAAAAACCATTAAAATGATATGTAATGCAAAATATACATATGTAATGATCTTACATGATTTATTTATTATTGATTTAATAAATTACTATATTTATATAATTATGTGACATTGTAACATAATTGGTTTGTCGAATTCAAAATAAGCGCCCTTAAAAAGCATTGGTACGTTCTGCAACTATATTGTAAATGTTTATTTTAATAATTTATTTATTTATAAAATAATCTATTTATAACAGTAATTATAAGCATAACTTCAATGCTAAAGAAACATCAGGTTTAAAAAAAAATCAGTCGGTATTTTATGCATCAAAGGACAAGAAACCGGATCCCCACAGTCGGCAGCGCACGTAGCAGAGTGGGTAAGGTACCCGACTCGTATGCAGGAGGTCGAGGGTTCAAATCTCTTTGCTGGAAAGTGTTTTTTTTTTTTTTTTTTTTTTTTTAAAGTTGTAGAAGAAAAAAATAAAATTCAAAGTTAAATAAATTATTGTAGGAAAACAAAATTCATTTAAAATTAATTGCTTGGGAGTGTGAAGCCAACGGTGGGCCACGGTGTGGGGGAGAGTAGCAGAGCACGGTTGAAAAATATAGGGCGTATTTATAAGTAGTTTTAGTGGTTAGCAAACACAACGGTTTTTGAGACTTTGCTTTACATATTAGTAAGACTGAATTTTAGTTGGATGTCATGAAAAATTGATAATTCAAAGAGAAGTAGGTATTATTTTCTCATGCAAAAATTAAGCATGCACACATGAGTAGTTAAGTATTCACGGTTTTCCTAAAAAAAAAAAAAAGTATTTATTTGCAAAATTACGAGGATGGTATTAAAAGATGTTCAAAGAATCAAAACTAAACAAGTTAACTTCGATAATAACAATGATTTCACGCAATTGTACATTTACTTTTGCGTATCTTATGCTTAAGGCAAATTTCGAGACTAGAGCTAACAAAATCTTGATAGTACCTAAATGAAAAAAAACCCCTACTTGCATAACATAACTCTTTAAATTCGGTATGATAAAAAGCCCTCTTTGAGCTCGCCCGAATCGGGGTGGAGAGTAAACTAGACAAAAGAGAACTATTCAAGTATAATACTTATAGTGCTTTCATTCAATGTCTATGTACAGTAATTAATAGTGTGGCTCATGGCTCAGATCAAGCGGGACGACTTCCGCTCGACTGCTCTCCCCAACGGCCTCTCTTCTCTCCTTAGCTCTCCCCACTCCAGTCGCATGGATAGTGGGGTCCCCACATGGGATATTCCAATACGCATGGCGTCAAGCAGTATTCTCATGTTGTACGATACGCTTTAGTTAGTCTGCCACTGTGTCACCAACAGTTCAGTGAAGCTCATGTGCTCATTCTGTATAACTTAAATACATATACTTATACGTACTACTCATGTTACACGTGATTTGTGCATTCTAAGTACTTTCATGTTTGCTATGATATATTTATTAATACATGTACAAATTGTTGTTCATATAATGTAGAACAAAACAAAAATGTTCACTACATTGCCCCCAAAAAAAGTAATTTTGTCCAGTTATGCGGGACAAAACCTCCTTTTTTTTTAAATTACTATTCGTGCTTTTGATATGACATCATATATATCTACAATAAACTCTTGTTGCAATAACTTTAATAATACATGATAAAAACTAGAAAATGAATCAATTTATAGCTAGAACGTATAGGATTTAGCTTTGCTATCAAGATATGACTCATTATTTTTAGAATTATTACGACTGTTTGTGTAAATCCATGTAGCATATATTTTTTCACCTCAGTATTTGTTTTTTATACGCAAAATTACTTTTTCCCTTCGAGATACAACTGTTTTTTACTTTTGAGAGCTTAATATGTTATATCAAAAATTTTTCGGAGAATTTTTCGACATCCGTATTAATATTTCATACATGCCATTCCTAATAATAATTTTTTTGGGACTTTTTCTTTTGAAGATACAAGATACAAAATTGAAGTTATGTTTGTGCATAGTCCAACCCCCTTCTATTTGCGCGCATCTATCGTGTAATTATCTTTTAGAAAACCTGAAAATATGGTTATGTTGGGTCTATCTAGCTTCCTTTTTGAGATATAACTGTTTTTTAAATTTTGAGAGATTATCTTGTTATACCCCTAAAATTTTTCGAAGATGATGTACTTATCCATATTAATTTTTCAAACACAGCATAGAAAATACAACATTTTTTTATTCGTCCTTTTAAAGATATATTTGAAAAAAGAAACAGTTGAGGTTATGTTTGTGCATAGTCCAATCCCTCTATAGAGATATGTTTGCATATCGATCATGTAGTTCCCTTTCGGAAACCCGTGAACACTATTATTTTGAGCCTATTTTGCTCCCCTTTTGAGATGCAGCGTTGTTTTTTATTTTCATAGGTTAGGTTGTCGTATTATACATATTTATTATTTTATGCACATTTTTTACGTACATGTATACATATTAATTTGTTTGTAATGACCAGGACGTGCAACACGTACACATGTACACAATAGACAGACGTATACTTTGCTTAAAGTATAGGTATGTACATCTTTTTTTCTCTTCCTTTATCTCTTTGCCATACCTACACCTCAGCTTGAGCAAACGCATTGGTTCAGTCGTAGCGTAGAAACGTACATACCATATACCGATAATACTTGTATATATAAAGTTATAGTAGCAGTGTAAGGGGAAGGTAGCGCTCAGCGTATATGCGAGAGAGAGAGACAGAGTAGGAGGAAGTGTGTTAGAGAAGAGATTGAGGAGAGAGCCTGGGCCACAGGGTGGGTGGCTACGTTTTTTTTGTGACGCATTTCTTCTCACGCGGCTGTTCATGGCCCAACATGAGATTGCTTAACAGCTTAATTTCACTTCAAAAACTCTCAGCTTTCAGATGTTACCTTGCAATGCATAGGTAACCTTGAAAAAATTGGAAAAATTCAGTAAAGTATTCGTCAAGTCGTTGTATTGCACTTGTATGAGCATTCAGTTCTCAAGATATACATATACACACATAAAACTCGCACATATACTTTTAGCAGTGATACCAACTGACACATTTATTTTTGGGTAGATACCAGTGCTCACTGGAGCCCCCTTAATAAGTTTTTTTTTGTCAACATTATTGAAAATTAAATGTCAAAAAACTTACATAACTATACAAAGGCAAACTTACTAAGAAATCATAAATAAAAAAATAAAAAAGTAACTGCTCCTACAAATCAAAACCTTAAGGAGGTTGACTACCTTTGGAGGGGGGTGCGAGAGAGGTCAGACTTTGTTTTTTTTAGGTTCGAAATTTGTAATCATGTCCCATAATAAAATATTAAGTTGTATTAGCACTCCAGATTACTAATTAGTAACTATTTTTTAAACAACCTTATCAACCCGATTATTTTATATAATAAAAAGGCAGGTGTTAATTTACTGTTAACAATAGTTTTGTCCAAATCTGACTGTTAATTGTATTAGAATTTTTGATTATAAGAGTCACTTTTTACTACCTCCTATAAGAACGCATGTAAAATTTACTAGATTTGTTTAATTCATTTCTCGTTTCATAAGCACCCAGATTTGTTGAATCTTTACATAAATTTGATTTATATACTTTTTAAGCTCTGCACAAATTTTAGTTAAAAACTGACTGTTGATTGCTTCAGGTAGTCAACCTCCTTAAGTGCGAGAGCAAGTGGATCAATCCTAATTGCTCAGCCATCGATGCAACTCCTAGTTCATGCACCAAAAATCCAATAAAAATGTACTGTATAACATGTACTAGCTGGCATCCATAATCCTCAAACAGTTTTTTAAAAATTCAGTGACAAACTTGTTTTGGTATTCTCAAAGTGTTTCTGAAGTATTCTTAAAGTATTCCTATAGTATCTCACTGATGTCCCCTTTTTTTAATTCTTTGAGAGTTCACCAGGAGTTCTTTTTTCTACAATTTCAGTATTTTATGAGTTTCAAAAGTATTCATTTTGATCCCTTTGCAAGTCAAAAATAAAATTTAAATGAAAAACTATTTCGTTCAGAAGTAGATTTTTCCCGTCTGTAGTTACTAACTCCAACTTCTGATATACACTTATCCTATCTTAAAAAGATGATGGGTCACCTGATAAAGCCTGTTTATTCGTTGTGTGATTGGCCGAGACAGATCAAGCGCGGGTAGATTTGAAAATAAGATTTTGAAAAATCAGTGAAAAGTCATTTGTATATAGAAAATGAATGAGTGATTAAATTTGGGCGGTAGGCACGCGGAGCGCGCAGGGGGCGCAGCCCCTAGTAGAGCCCACCTATGACACAAACACTCTTTACCACTCGACTATCAAGGATTGGGAAGTTCAGAAAGATATAACGCCTACATTAACTGTATACAAATACTATGATCTTTGTTATTTAATTAGCTCATCGTTATTTTATAACTTTTTGTTTCACGCGCACTTGTTTGTACATATTATAGTAACGTCCTACGATCTAGATGATGTATAATTGTAAGTACATGATCGAACCACGGAAATTATATCAAAAACGAAGTCTTGAAACGTGTTATAATAATGATTATCAACACAAATAAATACCAAATTGAGATTGTTAAATAAATGTAATAATTATAGCAAGCCTTGATATTTTGGACAAGCTTCGGAGCTTCACTATAAACATGATTAAATCTTGACAATACGATACACAGAGCTTTCGTAGCATAGATGGCTCGCACGCATATATATCATTTTGTTTTTGCATTGTCGGGTTTGAATCTCAGTATTGACAATGATTTTTTTTTGTTTTAGTGGTCTTACTGGTTATTTTTTAATTCTTTTTCTTCACACTTTTTTACTATTAATACTTCTGCAAACATTTAAATTCAAATCAAGTATTAAATACCCTGAATAATTTTATTGTCACTATCCAGTAACCTCCAAGCTTGTATTTTTGTATCTTATGAGAATTACTTTTCTATATTTTTTTTTTCGATACAAAAAAATAAGTTTTCTGCTATTCTAAGAGAAAAATACTCAAGAGAATGTCGTACATAAATTTTTCATAACGTAATTATAAATCTTTAGTTTTTATTTTAAATTACACAACTTATTTCATGTCGTTGTAGGTGTAAAAAATGAAGCATTGTTTAAAAACATTAAAAAATTCATGCACAAACGATAATGTCTAAAAATTATTGATTTAAAAATTTTAGTTATTTTTATTTTTTGTAGCAACGTGCGAAAACATTTAAGTTTTGTACCATAATAAACATTTGCTACCGTATTTAATATGTAATTTTAACTTACGTGTATGCCTAATTAATAGTATTAGAAAACTTTGAGGATAAAAAAGTTTGTAAATAACTAATAAAACCGTCAAAATCGTAAAAAAAATGAGATTACATCGACGAAGATTCGAGCCCAAGAATGCAAAAACAAAACGATGAACTTGCATGCGAGCTATCTGTGCTGAGGAAGATCTGAGTAAACTACAGTCAAAAGTTACTTATGTTTATAATAAAGCTCCAAAACTTATCTTCAACACTGGGGCTCACTGGAATTATTACATTTATTTTACAATCTCAACTTATGTGTTCTTATTAATAATAGTTTTGATTACGGGTGCAAAAACTTTATTTAATAATTTGCATTGTCACAAATGAGAAATATGTGAAATTACATCACCGTAACCACAACCTTCGACCAGTACACATCTTGAATTTTTTTCCATTCTAAGGAGAATTAAATGAAATTATACGAAATTACGTACTTCACGATTACAGATGATTACATTGAAAAAAAATTGGCACTTGAAGATGACAAATTTACTGATATTTTACAGTTCAACAAATATTGAGCTGTTATATTTCTGAATTCGGGTTATGTTAACTCTGATTTAAATGTACGTCAATTCAAAAATATTCCAGTTACACTGTTTCCAAATTAGGAGTCCCGCAACACCAACTTTGAAGTAACTGACTTCAAAACAGCACTGACTGTTGCAGCTCCAAGCTGGTAGCGCTACAGCTCGGAGTTGGGCGTTTGAGATGCCTAACGTCGCGCGTCGGTGCTACGTCAGTTCAATGGTTTTTGGAATGTCTAGGCTCTTGTTTCGAGTAGCTTCGTTATAGTAATTTAAAAAAAAATTGGAATACCAATACATAAATTATTATATAATTCTAGAAAATATATTATGTAAATATAACTTCGTTGTAATCCCTATTGTTGCGGTCCAATAAAAACCAATAAAAAATTCATTGATTTTACCATAGGATTTTTCTATTGGTTTGTTATCGGTATTTGCACCCGTAAATCCAAATAAAATCCGAAATGGTCAAAAACAGATATTCTATATCATTTTTTATAACTAGGACATGATTGAACAAAAATAAATTGACAAATTTATGTCATACCATCCGGATGGTAACACCAAAACGGGGGGACTAAAGTATTTTTTACAAAATTCTAATAAAAATTAATAACTAACTTTTCTTTCAATTTACATATAAAATACTCTAATCCCCCCGTTTTGATGTTACCATCCGGATGGTATGACATAAATTTGTCAATTTATAATAAAGTAAGTTATAATAAATGATATAGAAAATCTATTTTTAACCATTTCGGATTTTATTTGGATTTACGGGTGCAAATACCGATAAGAAACTAATAGAAAAATCCCATTGTAAAATTTTATTGGTTTTTATTGGACCGCAACAACAGGGATACGTTATGTAGGGATGAAAGTAGTGCCATGTAATCAATTCTAAAAACCAGCCTAAACTTTAACCAATAAATAAAGAATAGAAAGTTGTACCAGTAAGTGCCATTTGCGGCAAGATTAAAATTCATCTTCTATTCAAAAATAGACCACGAATCTATTTTTTACAAAATCAAGCAGCAAACTCCCAAGCAGCTTATCCTCAATTACTTAATTCGATCACAAACCTAGATTCATCATTAGTTTCAACATAAACAAATACTCAACAAGTTAATTTCTGGAGTCCTGCCGCACTTGCAGGTCCATGCATAAAAGCTTTTCTTCAAAAATCAAAAAAAAATAAAACATCCAAGTAACTACAACTTATGTAAAATAAAAATTCAAACTAAATCAATGGAAGCATATACAAGTGAAAGTTAAGCTTTGGTACATACCATGAACATATGTGAATTCTTAGTACATTACGTCATACCGTATATTCCCAATACGCAGATTTTCACTGTCAAAAGACTTCCTTAAGGATAGGCGAATGTTCGTAATAAAAGAATTCTTTTAAAATTCTTATATTATTCAAAAAGATGACTAAAAAAATTCTTATTAAAGTAAATGAAGTATTCTTTTGGTACTCTTTAAACAATCTTATGTAGTATTTATACTGCAGTATCAATACTGTAGTATGAAAGTTATAGTGAACATTTTAATAAAAAAAAAACACTTACAAAATTCTTGTGCTGTGAGAAAACATCCATAATTGCAATAATAGGAATCTAACTTGACACTTTATTGTATTTTTGATGGTAAAAAAAATTTGTGTTGCATTTGGGTGTCAAAATAATCCATTTTTACGTCTTTGTTTTATCAATATACATCATTATAAAATATTTTTAATGAAATAATGATTAAGTTATGAAAAAATATTCTTATCAAATATTCCCTGTCTGTGACTATCGCATGAGATCTCACCTATGATCTCAGGTAACTATCTCATGCCTAAAAATTTACTACCCCGTCAGTGAAATATTATCAGCTATAATTTCATCTACTAATCATATCTGTATTTATAGCTATAGTTGGGAACATTAGTTTTGGACCCAAAGATTTTGAGTTCAAGACCAACGCTCGTATTTTTTTCAATTATTTTTTTTTATCTGATGCTTAAGAATATTGAAATATTCATTTATAAATTATTAACTACAGAAATGCATGCATAAATAAAAACCTTACTTCAGTAACCCAATATGCTTGGTCTACACGTTTTCAGATATACTTATTAATCTACATTTAAAGCAATTTACTGCTAGCTACCCAATACGCTCTACTGCCTGCACTTTTGTCTATTTCATAAATGAACAAAATTTCAAGCAGCTCATACTCAGCAACCAAATGTGCTTGCTTGTTTACACGGCTTTTTATTAGGTAGATAAACAACTCGTCAAGAATGTAACAACCAGTAATCAAGAGCACACGCTTCCATGCTCTTTTGCTTATTTACTAAGTAGTGTACATTGCAAGAGCGATTTCTAATATCAAGTAAGCCGAAGTGCTAACGTGGCCACGCTTAAACGCTTTTATTTATTAATTAAATATTCTACAGCTCAGAAACGTATATTAATGTCATATAATCCGAAGCACTGACTTGGACAGGATATTACTTATAAACTACATATTTGTAACTTTAAAAGCCTCATTCTTGATTATATGAAGAGCTCGCTTGTATGCACATTTGTTTATTCATTGAGAATTATAAATTTTAAGAGCCTAATACCATGTACATTTAAGCACTTGATTGGCCAGCTTTCATTTATGTACCATTTATTTTAAATTTTAAGAGTCTCATCTCAAGTATTTAAAAGCACTTGCTTCGGTGCACTTTTATTTATCTGTACAGTATTTTTAAATTTTGAGAGCCTCATTAAAAAAAATTGAAGCACTTGCATGTCTACGCTTTTATTTATCTGCAAAATATTTTTAAATTTTGAGAGCCTTATTAAACATATTGGAAAGCACTTACTTGTGTGCGATTTTATTTATCTGCAAAGTATTTTAAAATTTTGAGAGCCTTATCCCAAGTATTTTAAAGCGCTTGCTTGTATGTGCTACTATTTATCTGCGAAAAGTTAAAAAATTTTAAGATACTCATCCAAAATATTTAAAAGCGCTTGATTGTGTGCGCTTATATTTATTATTAAGTAATGAGGGAAATTCACACACGACATGCTCTTGGGTATTTTTCTCTTAGAATAGCAAAAAACTAATTTTTTCGTATCGAAAAAAAGATATAAAAAGTAATTCTCATAAGATGCAAAAATACAAGCTTGGAGGTTACTGGATAGTGACAATAAAATTATTCAGGGTATTAAATGTTTGATTTAAATATAAATGTTTGCAGAAGTAGTAATAATAGAAAAGTGTGAAGAAAAAAAATTAAAGAATAACCAGTAAGACCACTAAAACAACAAAAAGTCATCGTCAATAATGAGATTCGAACCCGAGAATGCAAAAACGAAATGATATATATGCGTGCGAGCCATCTATGCTACGATAGCTCTGTGTACCATATTGTCAAGATTTAATTATGTTTTTAGTGAAGCTCCAAAGTTTGTCCTAAATATCAAGGCTTGCTATAATTATTACATTTATTTAACAATCTCAATTTGGTATTTATTTGTGTTGATAATCATTATTACTACACGTTTCAAGACTATTTACAAATAAGTGCGTGTGTAACAAGAAGTTATAAAACAACAATGAGCTAATTAAATAACAAAGATCATAGTATTTGTATACAGTTAATGTAGGCTTTAAATGCTTATGGACTTCTGAATCCTTGATAGTCGAGAGTGGTGAAGCGTGTTTGTGTCACACGCGGGCTCTAGCTAGCTTGGATTCGATTCCACTTGGGTGCAGACTTTTTTTAACTCATATAAGTGTATGTCAGAAGTCAGAGTTAGTAACTACAGAAAGAAAAAATCTACTTCTCAACGAAATAGTTTTTTATTTAAATTTTATTAAGTTCCATTGGATCAAAATAAATACTTTTAGAACTCTTTCTGAACTGAAATTGTAGACAAAAGAACTCTTAGCGAACTCTCAAAGAATTCAAAAAAGAGGACATAAGTGAAATACTATAGTAATTCTTTAAGAATACTTCAAATAAACTTTGCGAATACCAAAACTAGTTCGTAACTGTTCGTCACAAAGAACTCTTTAAGAATTGTGGATGTTGGCTGGGAGCTACATTACCAATGGAGCCATGGTATTTTAAAATTTGCGCCAAACATACATATCTTGGCGATACGGGAGTCTACGAAGCTGCCATTGTAATTTTATTTAGCCTCTGAATGGTAGTATTATATTAATAGCTTTTGGATTACAGCAGCGTGCTCTGCTAGTTTTGTTAATAGATGTATTTTCTTAATATTATAGATTATATTCATTCCCAAATAATACTTTACTTTTTCAAAATTTCTCATGCAAATTGCTTTTTGACAGCTTTTCCCTAATTACATCAGTAGTCTTTCAACTTTAACAACAAATTAATTGATCATTAACAAATAAAATATCGTACGCTTCATCTTTCCCGATTTTTTTATAAATTCATAAAAATATTTAAACCAAGCTCTAGAGCTTTTTATTTAACCATACAATGCTCTTTGCTTTTTACATACTTTATTAGAATTATTGTCAAAACCGTGTGGTTGTTTGCCATATACCTTTGATTTAACTTATCCATTAAAAAACATAGTTTCAACATTTATCTGATCAATAATTAAACCTTCTTAGCAACAATACGATAACAGAATCTTTAAAGTACGCATCTTAGCTACAGGAGAATGAATATCTTTATTAACTTCCTTTTATTGAAACCATATCTAACTACTAATTTAGCTTTGAATTAGTTTTTATCTTCTTTTGAGTGAACCTATTTTACATCTAAAACTTTCTTATATTTTGGCTTATCCACCAATATCAAAGAGTAATTTTTATTTAAACAATTACTTTCTCTTTTCATCGTATTTTTCTAATTATCAGATTCAAAACTTTCCATTGCTTCATCAAAACTTTTAGGATTTTCTGCCCTAAAATAATTTACATAAATAGTAGTATACACGTAATTATCATCAAATTTTTCTGGAAGCTTAACATTTCTTTTCGGTTGCTGTTAACATTATTCTCTTTTTGATTTAGACATTTATTTTCTCTCTTGGTAATATCGTTGTCATTTTCATACTCAGCATCTTCAAATTTTTTACTTAAATCAAACATATTATCATATAAAATTTTATCTTCATTTTCCAGTTTATCATCTTTACAACCAATACAATATCATTTTTTTCAATGCCATCTACATGTCTTGCTACGATATCTCTATTATTAATCAAAATTCGATATCCTACATTTCCATAACCTACAATAATTCTTAAATCTGTTTTCCTATCCCATTTAGACCTTCGTTTCTGTTTTGGCAATGCTCTGGTATAAATAATCTGCTTCCATACATTTTTAAATGCCTTACATCAGATTTAGTACCAAAGAAAGTTTTAAAAGGTTTTTTCAATTCAACAGTATTTGTAACCCTACTAAAATTCCTCAGGTGAGATCTCAGGTGATTACTTGTTTAAAAATCTCACCTGAGAAACAAAAGTTCATGCTTCGATTTTTTGACGTTATCAACAAACTTAATTATTTTCCGACAACTTTTCAAAAATTTCGACGTAGGAATTTTTTTTGGAAATTTCCAAAAAAAATTCAAGTCTGAATTGAAAAAAAAATTTCCAAGTCCAAATTTTTCTAAAGTTGTTAGAAATTGATTAGTAAGTTGATAACGTGAAAAAATCAAAGCACGAAATTTTATTTCTCAGGTGAGGTTTTGAAATGAGAAATCACCTGAGACCTCACCTCAGAAATTTTAGTAGGGAAGCGTTCTGTTCCTTAAATAGGCTGCCACACATATGATTTCCAGCCAAAACCTTTTATCCATCCTAGCTTCACTTAATAAACATCTAGCAATTTTGCTCCGGTTTATTCCAATCGGTCCAGTGTGGCTTCCCAGCAAAATGCAGAAAATCTCGTTGTTTGAGCAAATATTCCAAAATTAATAACTTTCTTCTGTATAAACATCATCAAATTTAGCGGAGTTGTAGCTTTATGAGTAATCTTCAACAACCACACTAAATTTCAGCAAGATCAGATGAATAGTTTTTGCAAAACCACAGCTAAATGCAAAAAAAAAGGTACTTTGGCAATACGGCCTAAAAAAAGTTATTTACAACGTTAGATAAAATTTTTTAGTTATTCATTCCCAAGATATCGTTATTTTTAAGCGTGCTTGCAGTTTGAGCGTACTCGATCGATAACACCAGAGTCCAGCTTCAGAGAATGAACGTGATCTATGCATCGGCCGCTACAGCGGCTCATTGTCCCTCACGCCATGCGCCAAAAATACCCATGCGGTTTATCGTTTTTTAACCAACTTCCACACTGTAAAAAATTAGATACTTTGGTAAGTTGTAGAGCAAGTATTAAAGAATATGATTTTACCAAAAAATCGCATCCAACGTTATTAACAACTTTTTTTAGGCCGTATTGCCAATCTGCGATTCTGGTAATGTCCTCAATGAATAATTCACCTTTTTTTTCTGACACCGTAGCACTTGCAGCTTTCATCTCGTTCACTGATTTTTTAAACTCTATTATAAAGGCTGATGACTCCTGGTAATCTTTTAATCTGATTCTTTCCAATTTGTTTCGACACATTTTCTGCATCGCTGTTGATTCCTTTAAGTATATTTAATCGAACTTTTTAATTATTTTAAATGTCGTGTCCAAATCACCGACTAATATGAGCTGCTTATTTGAAATAGCACTGTATAAATGTTTGATGTTTTGAGAGCGGGATTCTTACAAGGCGAAATAAATACTTGCATGGTTATAAACTTGAAGAATAATTATTGACGGTAATAACATAAATGTTACAATAAGCAGATTGATTACGTAGAAAACTTGAGATTCATTTTGTAATTGTTTCTTGGCACGTGCTCCATCCACGAGTACGGTGCGCAGCACTTGCTTTTAGCTGAACGGCTGAGGGCTGAATAGGCTGAGATGGAGGGCTAGCTTCTGGCACCTCAGCTGAGGTGTTCCGCTGATGGAAGATGAGCGAAAAGGACAGCAACAGTACCACGGTGATCAGTCACGGCCCTGCTTGCTGCCTGCTGGCTGGCGCGAGTAGGAGAGTGCTTGACTGAACTAGTCAAACTCTTTCCTCGGCACTAGCGTCTGCTTGCGTGAGTGGTATGAAGGTTGTATGCTAGGTTGATTCGCTACATATATAATTAATGGCGTTTAAATCTATTTCAGCCCATTCGTCTTTCTTGTCCATCAATATTCTCTCTCTTTTTTTATTTATTTAGTAAGGTAGGGCTTAGCTAGGCTGCCTTGATAGGGCCTAGGTGGGCGTGAAATGGGGCGTGAGGTTAGTGCTAGATAGTGCGTATAGTAGTTAGGTAATATACATAGATATATTTGGCTTTTTCTTACTTCTTTAGTCTTACGTTACTTACTTGCTTACACAAATACACAGAGTACGTATTCATATGTGTTCTTCTATATTGTATTTTTCGACTTAATAGTTGAGTACTCCCAATAGCTATTTAATAATACATGTGACATAACCTACTCATCTTATGTTTAGCTGAGAATAGTTTAGATAATTAGTTAAATGATTGTTGAAAAATGAGCGGAAAAGTGAAGAGCTCCTTGTTACTAAGATCGAAAAAAAAGGATTCAAAAGCATCGCTCCTCGAAACACATGAAAATTTATGACGTGGGTGTTCAGGACCCTAAAGTTTATAAAAACTGCCCATTAGTTATAAAACGATAAATGTATATTTTTGTAGAGAGTTGAGTAGATTAATTTTTTATGATAAATTTTTACTATAAGTATGGTTAACACTAATAGTTATATTTTCTCTAAATAATAATACACCTAATGTAAAGAAATAACCTAACGTACAATGGGGGCCTCTACGTAAGGCCTACTTAGCACTCCATATTACACGGCACTATCTCACACTGTATATTAGCCTCGCTAGGAGCGAGGTGGATTAACTAGGCTCCCTAGTTAGGGCCTACCTATCGCATACTTACGCCGATTTCCGATCGGGGTGTTTACCAATAACTGTCGATAATAGTGGTATAGATCTGTTTGGTAAACTATCGATGAAATATTATTGTAAAACATACGTTTTTTAGGCCACGGCTTCATAGACAAGTTCAACTGCAATCGTTTACGTCTGACCGTGTTTGACGTCCGTCAGAATCGTGCCTAGTTCTTTGCTGCCAATGAGTGCAAACCTCAAATAAACTGCAAAAAAATATGAATGTACGGTATGTGTTTGAGAATAGTCATTTGAGGTTGGCAGCGAAGAACTAGGCACGATTCTGACGGACAATAAGTTAGTTCTTTTATGAAATGATTATATACAGAATATCATGAAACCTTTGTTACAACCAGCTTTTTGAGGAGGTTGGCATCTTTGAACAGAGAGGGAGAGTTGAGGGTGGCCGGAGTCGTCTTCGAGAGTATCGATCAGTAGTTGGGATCGAGCAGTAGTAACGATCCTGTGCTAGAGACTCTAGGCATGGAGAGATAGTGCACTTCTGCTGGAATTCCTTTTCACCGTTGGAGTTGGGTGCCACTGGTGGTTGGTTGGGCAGTAACTCACAGCAGTCGAGAAGATTCCATCGCCAGTGTATTTGCCTGGTCCCCGCAGTGGTTGGACAACATTACCACATAACACAGACAATAATGGCAAGAAAGGATAAAATAAGAGTAATAGTCGATACACAGAGCTTTTGCGTGGTTTTATACATTAGTATTTATTGCAATTCACTAACGCTCTAGCCTCTGCCTTAGCGCAGGTCTTGTCAAGCGAGACCCTGGCTTAGGCTCAGATCGAGTGAGGCTGGAGAATGATTTCAAGAAGTCGCACAGCCCTTCTTGTATACTATAAGTAGTATAAGCTACTTTCTAAAGTGCAATATATGTTTGCTAGAAACTAGTAGTTGCCACCTAGTGAGCTGTAGGTGGTACTATCAAGCGCAAAGTTTAAAATTGGAACCGCGCGTGACATTTTAAAAATCTATTAACGTAAAACGATTAAAATAAATGAATAGTAGTTATTTTGATAAAAATGGCGTATCAAATATGGTGGACAACATTTTTTTAAATTAAACGATTTGTTCCAAATTTGATGTTCAAGGGTTCTTGAGATCACTGATCACGAATCTGGAGTTATATTTGCAAAATTGAACATGGCGGATATAACATGGTAGACAAAATTTTCAATCATCAACCAAATTGTACCAAATTTAGTGTACGGAAATTTTTGGGGTCCTGGATTACAAATCTGAAGTTAGATTTGCTAAATTAAAAATGGTGGATTAAATATGGCGGACAAAATTTAAAAAAATTAACCGATTTGCTCATAATTTGGTGTACGGGAGTTTTTGAGATCGCTGATCACTAATTTGCACACTGGGAGAAGGATTTATTCACTGTTAACATGCACGTATATTAAAAGAAAGTTAGTTGGCATATTCATAACTACCATGATCTATTTTTTATCTGAATAGACAGAAGTTACTATACAAACTTTTTAACTGTAATGGTAAACAGATGGTATCTAAATATTTAATAGACAAAAATTGAGTTGCACCTAGATTACGACACGTGCCACACGCGGGGCAGCAGAGAACTAGCGACAGTGATTCAGGAAAATGAGAAAATTATCGAAATCCGTGATTTCCGCAAATTTTCACTCAATCAACACGAATTTTGGCTTATTTGATTCGTAAGATCATAGGCTATAAGGGTCCGATTCCTTCTGAGGTGTCATCCATTTTTACATATATGTTATCATGGTGTATATATATATAACAAATTTTAACAATTTGCATTATTTATTATAATAGAACAATGAAAAAAGTATAAAAACGACCAAACACATGAGTTTTATTCTATATGTCAATGAAAACATCCCAAATTACCACTTAGGTGGGCTACATATGCATATGTATGTAGTAATGGACACACATGCATACACACACACATACACAAACACATATATATCCATATTTCCTTATATACCAGCATAATACCCTCAAATGTGACTGGCAAACTTGCGGGAAATTCAAATTGGCTATATGGGCCAAGACGCAAAAACCCAGATAACGTGACGAAATTTTATACATAATAAATTAATACATTAACTCCAAGCTATTTAATCTTATAACCCAGGACGCTTACTGGCCACTGTATTAAATAATAAAATGTTAATTAATAACATAAGCTCCAATCACCAGACGACACAGGGCGCTAACTTAACACTCTTTTAAATAATAAAATGCAAATTAATAACATAAACTCCTATCACCAGATTATCTGGAGCACTTGCTGGCCACTCTTTTAAATAATACAATGTTAATTAATAACATAAGCTCCAAACACCAGACCACCCAGTGCGCTTACCAGCCACTGCAAAGAATAATGAAATGTTATTAATAACATTAGCTTCAATCACCAGACAAACTAAAGCCATTACTGGCCATTCCATTAACTTTATTAACTATTAAAGTAGCCAGTAACCGCCCTCGGTCATCTGCTGATTAGTGCTTATTAGATTTATTAACATTTTATTGTTAAATACAGTGGTCAGTAAGCACCCCGCGTCGTCTGGTGATAGGAGTTTATGTTCTTAATTAACATTTTATTATTTAAAAGAGTGGCCAGTAAGCGCCCCGGGTCAACTGGTGATAGGAGCTTATGTTATTAATTAACATTTTATTATTTAAAAAAGTGGCCAGTAAGCGCCCCGGGTCGCCTGATGTTAAGAGCTTATGTTATATATTAACATTTCATTATTTAATACAGTGGCCAGTAAGCACCCTGGGTTATTGGAGTTAATAGCTTGAGGTTGATGTATTAATTTAATATGTATGAAATTCCGTTGAGTTATCTGGGTTTTTGCGTCTTGGCCCGTATAGCCAATTTTAAATTTTCCGCAAGTTTGCCAGTGACATTTTTTTTTCTATTCGAGAAAAATTGTGAAACAACCGTTAAAAATTAAAATTTTTATTTCCTTACTATCACTGATTTCACTCGCCAGTCACATAATCCTGGGAGATAGAAAACATAGGTATTGTATCTTTGCATTTTTCCATAGTACTACTGAATTCCAAAGGTTGCAACCAAAATTTTTTGTCAACTACTTCACTTGAAGTAGAATGCTACTATAAGTGTGTGTATTTGTGTGTGCGCATGTGTGTGTCCATTATTAAATACGTATGCATATGTAGCCCGCCTAAGTGGTAATTTGGAATGTTTTTATCGATATATAGAATGAAACTCATGTGTTTGGTCGTTTTTATACATTTTTAATTGTTCTATTACAATAAATACTGTGAATTGTTATAACTTGTTATAAAGATACCTAGATTACATATATATAATGATGGATGACATCTCGAAGGGAATGGGACCCTTGTAGCCCATGATCTTACGAACTAACTAAGCCAAAATTCGTATTGATTGAGGGAAAATTCGCTTAAAGCACAAATTTTGATAATTTTTTTAGCTTCTTGAATCACTGTTGCTAGTTTTCTGCACGTACTGTACCAGCCGTGATAAGGGTGCAACTCAATTTTCGTAAATAAAATACTAAGATACCATCTATTTACCATTACAGTTAAAAAATTTGTAAGATAACATTTTTCTATTCAGATAAAAAATAGATCACGGTAGTTATGAATATGCCAACTAATTTTCTTTCAACATATGTGCATGTTAACAGTTAATAAATCCTTCTCCCAGTGTGCAAATTTGTGATCAGCGATCTCAAGAACCTTCCTACACCATATCAGTCATTTTTCTCTTTTTTACAAGAAGCTCATAAAGTCCCGGGTCTGTGTGTTTCATGTTTTACGTGAGAGTAATCGGATACAAGAAGTATTGCCAAGGAGGGAAAAAAAGACAAGAGAGTTACGGGAACCTATGTATCGAGAGTTACGATGTACAAAAACACACACACATATACTTAGTAAATAAGGATTTGTAGTACCTCGCCACATATGTGTACATGCTTGTTATTGCCGTGCCGCGAATAGGTACCGAAAGTATCGTCACCTATTGTTGTAAGCAGCGCCGTGCCCGAGTGTATGTGTATGAGCAGGAGTATATGTGTACGAGCAGGAGTAGCTAGTACGACTGTCGATATACCTATGTACGGATACATAGTGCGGTAATGTGTGAGGCTACACTAATTGGTGGGCCTGAAGCGTTACTTCTGTAGTAGCAACCGCGCAAACCAGAGTTCCCGAGTTTTTCGCCATTTCGGTAGTTGAGAGAGAGAGAAGGAGAAAAGGACAAGGAAAGCTAGTGATAACGATCAGCCAGCCGTACCCGACCTTGCGCTTGACGACCGAGGAACCATCACCGCCGTCATCAGTTGTCAACTGCGAGGTTAAGGTCACCAGCTGATTCAGTCGCTAAAGAAGAGAGTGAGATGGTAAACCTCGAGGTCAAGTGGCGTGTAGTGTTATCGCGAGAAGTAGTGCGTGGGAGCGTGTCTGTGTGTTTATCGACCGCGTGTGGCCAGGTTGAGCTGTGGGAGCCGACCCCTGGGATCGTGCATTGAAGAGATTAGAGCGACAGCGGGGAAGAGAGAAGCGTGATTGTCAAAATTCGTGCCGTGGCGTAGCGCCGGATCGTGACGAGATTTTCCGGGCCTAGACGCCCGCGTAATTGTAGTTACGAATAAAGTAAACCTAATAACCCGAGAAATCCGCCTTTCGTGTCGTTATTTGCAGTCCATTACCAGACAGCGTTTTCTTTCAGGTCGTGGGACTCGTTTCTTCCTAGGAGAGTAGCTTGTTTCCCGACGGGCTACCCCCGACGGGACTTCCTCTAGGTGAGGGTCTCCAGGAGCCGAGCTGAGCTTGGCCGAGCCACGAGCGTCGTTAAGCAGTGGTATTTTTCGTGTTTCAGGTGCAGTGCCATTCGCGTCGTTTCCAGTGCAGCCATCGGTAATAATTTAAGTGTCTTTGAGCGTTGCTTTGGGACTGCCCTGGCCGGGACACTCTACGTGTCACAGGGCGAGAAAACGCAACGTTACGAAATTTTGTCCACCATTTTTTATCTGTCATTTTTAATTTGGCAAATCTAACTCCATATTCGTAATCAGTGACCCAAAAATCTCCGTACACTAAATTTGATACAAATTGGTTAACTTTAACAACGTTCTTGTGTATACACAGTAATTTTACTATTGAAATTTGCTAAATGTATACATAAAAAACATATATGTAAAAAGTCATCGCTGGACTGAGGGAAGCATATTCTTATAAGTTATGTCTTAGGAGTAAAATAAGTCCAAAATTGATTAAATTAATCTAAAATTCGCGGGAAGCATGGATTTTGATAATTTTTTGAGCGTTTGAGACCACTGTGCGGCTTTTTAAATATAGATGGCGATCAATTTCTTATGTGCGGGTGCACTTAGGTAGTGTAACGTTTGACGTGGAGTTAGAGCATTGGCCTCGAAGAGGAGCATCGGCGTGATGCGAAGCACTGGTGCTGGTGTCTTGAAGACGGTGTTCGAGAGTGGATGACGATCCGTCTCTTCAGTTTAGGCGAGCTTGGGTGCTGTAAAGTCTGACGTGGAGTTAGCACATGAGTCTCGAATAGGAGTATCGGTGTGATGGGGAATACTGATGCCCGTGTGTTGAAGCGGGTGTTCGAGCATGGACGATGATTTGTCTCCTCTGTGTGGGCAAGCTTGGGTGGTGCGTCGTCTGAAGTGGGGTTGCAGCATGAGTCCCGAAGAAGAGCATCAGCATGATGCAAAACACTGATGCTGGTGTGTCGAAGTGGGTGTTCAAGCGTAGATGTCGATCCATCTGTTCAGTTCGGGCGAGCTTGGATGGTGTAACGTCTGACGTGAAGTAGGAGCGTAAGCCTCGAAGAGGAGTATCGGCATGATGTGAAGAACTGATGCCCGTGTGCTGAAGTGGGTGTTCGAGCATAGATGACAATTTGTCTCCTCTGTGCTGGCGAGCTTGGGTGGTGCGTCATCATGTAACGTCCAATGTGGAGTTGGAGCGTGAGCCTTAAAAAAAAGCATCGATGTGATGTGAAGCACTAATGCCGGTGTATCAAAGAGGCTGTTCGAGCGTGGATGGCGGTCAGTCTTCTGTTTTAAGGTGAGCGTGGGTAATGCGTCGTTTGACGTAGACTTGAAGTGTGAGTCTCAAAGGAGTGCATCAGCGTGATGTAAAGCACTGATGCCAGTGTTTTGAAGTGAGTGTTCGAGCGTGGATGGCGATTAGTCTCCTCCTCTGTGTAGGTTAACTCAGATTGGTGCGTCGTCCGACGTGGAGTTGGAACTTGAGTGCTAAAGAGAAGCATTAGCGTGATGCAAAGTATTGATGCTGGTGTGTCAAGCAGGCGTTATAGCACGGATGGTGATCAGTCCCCTCTGTACGGACAAGCTTGGGTGATGGCAGTGTAGTTTTGAGACAGTTTAACCTGGAGACCTAAGTGCCTGATGAGTTGGTTGAACTAGGTGGATGGAGGCTTCTGCATATTTCTTAGAGGATGACAATGCCATCTACCGACTCGCTGCTTTTTGTGTAAAGAAGTTATATTCCAATTGTAGCTGGGCTCGAATGACTTTAGTGGCAATGTTATACCAATGATTATTGCGGAGGCTGTTACCCACTTCCATTTTCTTTAGACTCTTGTTGCAGGGTGCAAGTATCCGTTGTGTAACGGGTGCTCACGAGTTTCAAAGTTGGTTAATTCTAGAAGTCCATATCCTTTTCGTGCTTATTGTTAAGTATTTTGTGTGTTAGGTGGGTCAAGCGCCCCTTGGCCATCCTCCCCACCTAAAAGGAAAGTTGTTGGTTGCTTATTAGGCGTACGTTAGTCGATGGTGATGGTTGACTCTGAGGCTTGCTGATACCTTCCTGTAGCAGCAGAGAGTTCTTTAAAAATGGCCCTACGTCGAGCGCGAAATCGTTACAACCGGTCTTGAGGGGGTGGAGGGATGGTAGGCGGCTTTCAACAAAGAGGGAGAGTTGAGGGTGGCTGAAGTCATTTTCGAGGGTGTCGATCAGCAGTCGGGATCAAGCAGTAGTAAGCACTCAGTGCTAGAGACTCTAGGCGTAGAGAGATAGTGCACTTCTGCTGGATTTTTTTTGTTTTTTCCGCCACTAAAGTTAGGTGCCGCTGGTGGTTGATTTTGCAGTGCCTCACAGCAGTCGAGGAAAGTTTGTTGTCAGCGTATTTGTCTGGTCCCCGCAGTGGCTGGACAACAATACCACGTATCAGTGAAAATAATGGCAAGAGTGGATAAAATAGGAGTAATAGTTAATACACAGAACTTTTGCGTGGGTTTATGAATTAGTATTTATGGGCTTGTTTCTAGCATCAGGTAGCGCTTATTTGCCCAGGTAAGATTTTCATAAAAGTAAACCTATAGGTTGAATGGATTTTATTTAATATATAGATATACTCCTGAGGAAATCTCACCTGGGCACGCTAGCACTACCTGGTGCTAGAAACAAGCCTATTGCAATTATCTTACCCTCCAGCCACTGCCGTAGCGTAGGTCTGGTCAATCGAGAACCTGGCTTGAAGTAAGATGAAATTAGCAGAAAAGCATAGTTAAATTTGCGAATTTGCTATTAGCGCAAAAAAAAATTGGTAGTAGTTATTCGGTTCCTAATCAAATCTTAATAGTCTTAGATTTCAAATTGTGTCAGCTGACGGCCCAGAAAAATGGTAAGTGCGGTCGAAAATGGTTTTTCACATCTAAAAAAAAACTGGTGAGTCGGACTAAAACGTTGTACTGTTGGAAAAGATGCGCAATTTTAAGATGAAGGAAATGGGCTCTAGGAAAATGAAATTGGCCCATCAGTTTGTTTGCAGTTTGCCAAAAAGAGCTCTTTTAGACCGTTCTTTTTTAAATCTATAACTCACGTTCATTTTAATATTAAGACTTAAAACGTCAATATAAGGTAGATCTTGTTCCCCTTAATATCCACACTTAATTTTAAAAAGATTGGTTGTAAACTTTTTGCAAGCCACTGCAAGAAGCAAAAAATGGTACCCCCACAAAAAAATTGGACTTGGCTAGTTTTTCAACATATTGCTATTTTTCAACCGGCATTATACTCGTTGAGAGTTATTCTACAACCTATTAAAACGTTATTCCGGTCGACATTTTGGAAGTACGCAAGAAATCGATGTCAAAAAGCAGTTATTTTCCGTAGATGCGGTGGTGTGGCAAACCGCCGACGTAGGCCACGCCTGCTCTTCCCATCATGACCGCGGAATTTCCGAGCTGCCACGTTCCAAATGAAAACGCGCATCTAAAATAACAATATCTTGGGAACCACGTAAAATAAATTGATGATTCTGTTTTAAATATGGCGTAGCTCTTAATACTATTGAGATTGCACATATTTTCAATTTTATACAAATAATTGGAGAACCTATGCAATCAACATATGTTGACAATAATTTTGAAAAAATTTCAACCATGTTAAAACCCTACAATATTCACACTTACCCTCTTATTAACAATAAACTGCAGCATATCGTCCGCTTAGGAAAAGATACAACGAATGAACATAAACAGACAAATGTAGTATATAAGTTTTATTGTAAAAATTGTCCTGCGTCATATGTGGGTGAAACAAAGCGAGCGGCGGAGGTCCGCATCAGTGAACATATGAAAAGTAAATACTCCGATTCCGTTGTTTGTGCACACCAAATCAATTTTGACCATGAATTCGATTGGGATAACTTTAAAATCCTTGACAAAGAATCCAATTATAAAAAAAGAATTATTTCCGAAATGCTTTATATAAAACTCGATAAACACAACATCAATAGAAAGGAGGATGTGCTTTCCTTTAATAGAGCATACCTTCCTTTACTACGAAAGTTTAAATGTCCCGATCGAGTTCATCGCCCTTTACCGTCTACCTTTGCGGCTCCGCCTATATAAGCGCTGGCTTGTGGTTGTAATTTATTGTCAGTCGACAGCACGACAGGTGACGAGTAAGTCAACCAAACTTACGAATACTCGCGTACCTGCGGTAACAATTTACAAAAAAATTTATTGTATTTTTGTGTTTGAGCCTTCCAGATCACTCATTGTGTGTTTTTAATTTTAATTTTGCAGCCTGATGAGGCTGACGCATATTGTCAGCGAAACGATGCGCATCAATAAATCAACGCAGAAAATTTAAATACACTTTATTTGTATTTATTTATTTTCTTACATTTCGCCCCCAACGGATCACTGATCACTTTGAATTTCCAATATTGATTTTGTATGTGCTTTGCTTTATATTACAATTATATATTAAATTACCACGAATTGAGCATCTACTTACATTAAAGGTTCTTTTATATACAAAATAATAAATTTGGAATTAAACGTTACATTATTTTACATGAATTTTCTATTTTATCATTTACTATATGGTTATTTATCATTTGTTTATTTTTCAAAAGAAAAATTTCATACAAATTTCGTACCGTCAGTATAAAAGAAAAAAAAGACTTTTTCTTGTCTTTGTCCTACGGACTGCGCCCCCCGATACATTTGAGCGACTTCTGGCGCTTATATCTACTTATTTTCTTACTGATTTATTTTATGTGTTGTGATCAACGATAGTTTTTTTTTTGTATATAATTAAACTTAACCGTATTTTGAAAAAAATACAATTCTTTCTTGGCCTTGTCCTACGGGCTGCGCCTCCCGATGTAGTTGAGCAACTTCTGGCGCTCACTTTCGTGTGATTTTTTTTATAATTATTATTACTATATTTATTATTATAGCTACAATTACCATGTACTGTGATCTACAATTGGTTTTTTTTTTTTTTTTTTTTTTTTCACATTAAGCCCTAAAATAACTTCCTTATTTCGGAAAACAGAATTTTTTCTGAGTCTTGTCCTACGGACTGCGCCCCCTCATATAGTTGAGCGACTCCCGGCGCTCATTCTCGTTTTACCCATCATTATTATTGTCATTATCATTCTCATGATATAATTACGTTATTATTCATATCATGATTACCGAATTGTTGTTAAAACATAGTTATTATTGACATTATAATATACTTGTCATTTCACTTATGTATTAATTATTCTTTAATTTTCCTTAATTTTATTCATTTTTCCTTCGGTAATGATAAGCACTGTATTACGTCACGTGTCTTATGCAGACTCGCAACCCTTCAAGGATGTTTCCATGCTGATTACTGGGATGTTAATTAGGCGACTTGGTGTCTTCTTCTGCATTTCGATAGATGTTGACTGAGACGCTGAAGGGTTTACTGCCATGGTCCCATCTCTTTCAGAGTTTCTTCCGCACTGACCACCTGCAAACTGACTTAGCCTTCCTGCTTTATTGGTAGGGGTAAAATTCTGTATAAATCGGCGTAGTCTTTATCTAACAGTGGGATGTTTATGTGGTATATTAACTGATTGTTCTGCATCAAAATTGTTGACCTAGATATATCTATTATCTCGAGCGGACTTATCTGAGATCCCGCTCCTGGAAAAATTAGCTCAGGTCTGGATAGTTTTACCTGTATTTTGGAGTTATCAAAAATCGCAAGCGATATGAGCCTCAGATGTACTAGTCCTCTAATCCTCTTGCCGTAAAGAGGTTTTT
Organism: Copidosoma floridanum; assembly: GCF_036245765.1. NCBI lineage: Eukaryota > Metazoa > Arthropoda > Insecta > Hymenoptera > Encyrtidae > Copidosoma > Copidosoma floridanum. The sequence continues at coordinate 6,549,480 of NW_028321888.1, forward strand.
ATTTATTGTGGAATCGCAGTCTGCCATGTACTGCTTCATGTTTCCATCCAGTGTATTTATAGCTGCAATTGTTGAACTATCTATTTTCATTAAGTCATCCATGCTTTCCATTTTCCTTATATCTGCTTTTTTTGCACCCTGTCCTCTGCATCGCTCACTCTGTTAGACATTAATTCTGTCTGTGTGGCCAAAAGTTTTCCTATATTATGCGTGCTGTTTTTATTAAAGTCGAGCGCATCTGTTCATGCTTCATGATTGCCACTGTCCAACGTTCTGAATAGAAATTTTATAATAGTTTTCCCCCAGGGCATCATTGATCTTATACGGCGGTTGTCTATTCCCTGTAGCAGGTTTGTCAATCGCTTGTAGGACTCTATTGCTTGCATTATTTCATCTCCTGTTGTTTGTAGTCTCAACCTCTGAGTGGCTTTAGACGCTAGTTGTTCACTTTTTTTCACAATTTTCTCCATATCAATCTTAATGTGGGTCCCAGCAAGAAGTAAGATTATAAGTATATTTTTTGTACAATTTTTTAATTCGTGCTAGTTGTAGCTAACGGGGAAATATTTTCCACGACTAATCCTGAATTATTTTATATTTGTGTTATCGACCACTGTATCTATTCTGGTACCTCCAATTGTGCCCTGCAATACATAAAGCTGTTAGCTATACATTGATGAGCACGCGGTGGCTCGGTTGGCTAGGTTGTGGATTAGCATGCGGGAAACCATGGTTCGATTCCCCGCCAGTGCGACATTTCGGGCAAGTACCTCTGTATCTTTCACATGTGCTTTTTCACCACGCAATGCTCCTCGAGGAGGGCTTAGGTGACCTCCTCGCAGCAAAATTGCCTATTTCCCCCTACCCCCCTCCTGTAATGGGAGGCCTCCCATCCTTTTCCTTGTTTTCTTGTCCCTTTCCCAAGTGCTAAGTGCCCATAGTAGTGCCCTTATTAAAGGAGCCGGATGTAGAGCACTATAATGAAAAAAAAAAAAAAAAAAAAAAAAGCTATACATTGCGCACCCTGGTTCCTGCCTTAGGGCCCGTGTTTTAGTTTCTGTGTTCAATACTTGTCCTAACACTATTCATACCCCATTGATAGCTATTTATTTAAGTGTATAACCGTATGTCCCTTACCATTTCTCTCATATTTCCCCTGCATTCGGTCAGCGTTGAGCTGCGAGTGTGGCTCTCTCCGTACATAAAAAGTATATGATAATGCCTGTATCTTTTAGTTATCTTACTTTCCTTTTTGTATAAATATTATTGCCTATTCATTATTTTTATTCATGTAAGTACTTTCGTATGTTTTAAAATTTCTTATCGCAAATATGTTTTTTTTTTTTTTTTCTTCCTTTTTTTTCCGTCTTAACTTGTTTTACATCGGCTTCACGTGCGCCTATGAGTTAGTTGTTGGGTTTGTGAACAGTTGGTTATAATATTGTGCGCCCTATCTTGTCTGTGGAGTCATAAAATATATTCAAGAAGTCTATATATTCAGATAGTTTGACGATCGGTTATCTTACATTTGACTTGTGTTTTGGTAGAGACGAGCTTTGAGGTGTAAGTAAAAAAGAATCATTTTACGGTGGTGCATTCCACATTTACGTTAAGACCTGTGTCGTTCATTTTTCTAGTGTTTTTTATCCTTATATTTTCTGATACTATGTTTTTCTGCTACTCCCCCTTTTTGTTTTTCCCGTTTGGCTTCCACCCTAAAACTTACAATAACAAAAAAAAAATGGATACTTTTCTTTATGATTCTTACGTTCCACCTCCTTGCAAACTACTTCATAAACCATTTAAAGAGAAAGAGAGAAGAAAAAAAACTCAACCTTGAGCGTGACCCGTGCACGGCTCTTAGTTACCCTTTTGAAGCCTAATATTTCGTACAGTCAATGTCAATAGCCAAAGCAATAATTTTACTACACGAGAAGTTGTGTATTGTATGTCAAGTCGAGAGTATAGCTCTACCCTTACATATCACAGTGCTTGTGCGCTGCTTAAATACTGTATACTGTATGATAAAATATTTATTATGTTATTGTACTGTTGAAAAAAAAGAACAAACAAGTACTAGTTGATTTCGATCATACAAATCTGTTGACATTCAACATTTTTATAAGATTTTTGCGAAGAAAGAAAAAAAAAAGAGAGAATAAAAAAATTTCTTTTTTCTTTGTTTTTCCGAAAAAACGTATTGAATACTGCTTTTTTCTCTCTTAAATAGCTATGGTTCATAGTAAATACTTAAAGTACTAGCCTAGTTATCATTTACTTATGTGGGCCATGTAACATCTATGCAAACGTGTTCGAAGAAAGTGTACGCGTGTATTGACATTTATGGGTACACGAGCGGATTGTTGTATCGACTTCGCTCTGTCGTATCGTATGACGCTGTGTATCATTCATAACAGAAAGGTGAATATCGTGATGCGGGTTTTTTTTGGTCGTCTTACGCCCCTTCCCTTCTAAGTTTCTTTATCATTGCTAGCCCTGGCCCTGTCATGTTGCGTTCTGTGGACTTCTTTCCAGTGCTCTTTGGTTCTTTTGCTAGTCAAATATTCGGCGTCCGTTGGTTTCGGCCCTTGCTTATTCTGTTCGCCACACTTTTTTTTTTCAAACATTACCCCCCTTTTATTATTTCTCTCTTTTAAACACAATGTCATCCTTATTCTCAAACGTGTCCAGTTTTATCAGCCGACGGCGAGACTTCGTTAGCTTACCTCATGACGATACGCGTAGCCCGGGGTTCATAGCTGGAGATGGCAGCATATGCCCTGTCTTGGACGGCGTCGTGATGGAGGAGGCGTTGGTGTGCCGTGATTGAATCCATGTAAGTACTTCTAAGCTTCCTTTGTTTCAATTGGTTCCTGTATGTAACTGTATGTAAATTCCTTGCCTTTCTTCCTTAGTCTATTGTGTTGTATATTGAGAGTACACATATAGGGGTGCCTTATGTGTGTGTGTGCATGAGAGCATTGGGGAACAATTTAGTATGGGGAATGCACAAGAATTGAGTTGGTAAGGAACGCGCATCATGACGGCGGCGTTTGGTAGTGGTCCGGGAGTGAGGCCTCGCTGGAGTGGAGCTCGCTAAAGAGAGCTCGGGTAGGCAGTTCAAGTAGGTAAGCCCAAAGGGACGACACAGGGATCAACGAGAGACCCATGTGGGATAGCCAGCACTTCTTGTTTGCCACTGGAACTCTCCAAAAGAAGCTAACTGCATCACTACACACTGCTGCACGATCGAAAAATTGTAAGTGTTCCCTTTGTCTGCTGGCATCGTCTTCTTATCAACTTTTGTTGATGAGTTCAGACTCAGGACAGAAAATCTCCCTGGCTGCTTAATTCATTCAACCAAGTGGTGGTCCTGAGTCAGCAACCAGTAACAAAGGAGGGCTATTTTCTTTGTGTGTTAAGTTTCTCGGTGCGCAGTGGTTTGGCTTTGAGGAAGATCCCCGGTGTTTCCTTGTGTTTTTTTTATTAGACGTCGCGTTTCTTTGGAAATTATTATTTGAGTCGTTGGTAGGAGCGGAGTATTTTTTCTATTTTTTGACTGGTAAATGATGAGCGTTGATCTCACTTACTGAGACCATTTAGTTGGCAGGTTGAAATCCCCGGCTGTTTAGTCAACCGAGAGGTGACCTTCCGACCGCTTGTTTATCATCCTTGGGGAGTTTTCGTTTGTTGGGAATCATTTTTAATTTTCCTTGATGAGTTTTTGATTGGGTAAACGACGCTCTCGTGTTCTGATCTGCACAGTGGCACGGGCTGTATGTGTACGCTGCCTCTGGATTTCTCTTTTCTTTTGATTTGAATATACCGTTTCGATACATCAAAACTGTAGAGTATGAGCCGCGGTGCATTTCGATGATATTACTTTAATCTATAATAATTTTACACGTAGACAGTTGTTTGTGGTGGTATTCCAGGACTGCCCCTGGGGTCCCCTTTACCTCTTTCGGGCCGTGTCGTCCGAACTCGGTGTGACGTCCTGGAGTCCTGGACTCCAGGACGTCCTATGCCGTGACTTTGGGCTGTGAGTGCGATGGAACTTTCCTTGCTCTGGTGGTCCATGTGGTGGTAAACGATCCTGGCGGATTCCCCTTGGGTGGCCCTGCAGCCTCGTGAGTACTGTCTTTCTCATACATTGTTTATTTTCTGTCGGCTTACATTGATTTTCCTGTTTGTTCTTGAAGTTTTTTTTTGTAGGTCCTACCAGCTGATGGTGGGCTATTCGTTGTAGTAGAGAGGCTGCGGTGCCCCCATCTTGCGTGAGCTGTTACGGTATCCTCGGTGCCTAGCCGACTTTGCCCGAACTGGGCCACGTCCAGCCTATGGAAGGAATGCCGGGAGCCACTATCGCGCGTCGATTCCGTGGGCGGGGATGAAGACGGGAGGACTCTTGAATGGATGAATATAAAAGAGAGAAAAAAAAAATTTTTTTTAATGATAGAAGTCGCGTATGTATGTAAAAAAAATACACCCCTTTGTTAAACAAAATTAGAAAACATTTTCCGAAACCATGTTATGTTACTTTTCTTTTGGTTTCGAGCAAAGAAAATTTAGATCTATTTGAATTACGATAACTTATACATTAATTTAAATAAGACACTTGCATTAGTTTGTTGGCATATTTCTTCTTTCACGTTGTACATGTTTTAATATTCATATATTTATAAATGTATCTTATGCAACCTTTACGCTAAAAAGTCATTGGTCTGCAATAATATGTGTATTTGTTATATAATTCTTTTTGTTATTTTATTGAAACGCTTGCATTAGTTTGATAAAATCTATTATTTATTGTACATCATACGGCACTAGTATGTGTCGAGGAAGAAAGAGCAGTTAAAAAAAAGTTCTCTTTTTTCTTGTACGTGTATGTGAAATGGTCTATTATGCGAATAATTCTCTGAGTACCAGGGGATACACAGTTCCTTGTTCCTACCATGCTTTTTACGCTCGTCTCCGTATTAATTATCCTAGGCACAGCTTTTCTCCTTTTTTTAGTTAACAGATTACTTAAATAAGGTAGCGCTATACGCCCTGCTTTTGTGTAGCTGGAGTTATTTGACATATTGAAGCCCTATTTTATTCGCTTACTATTTCCCCGATAATATTGCTCTTATCATTGTCTGTACTATTTGCTGACCTAATCCCTGCATCTCCTTTTCTACAGTTCTTTCTATCTCTTTCCCATTTTCTACTTGTATTTTCGCGTGCGTTCAGAGGCCGTGAAAATTTCGTTGTAAGTCTAGTTGATCCCTCCTTTCTGTCATATTTTCACGCCACGTCCAGGGCGAAAATTTTAAGCGAAGTCAAATGTTTAAGTCTGTACCTTTGTGTTCCTCACCCTGTTTATATTCTTTGGCAGTGCCTTTACCATACATGCTTTTTTGATTTTATCTACGTGGAATACTCTTATTTCGTTACCCCCCTGTAGTTTTACATTTTTGTTGATATAATCAGTACCTGTTATTTCATACGGGCCCTCGTACTGCGAATCATATTTACCCTTTGATGGCTCTTTCAGCACATAAACCATTTCTCCCTCTAAGAAATATCTTGTATTCAGTTGGCAGTCATAGTAATACTTCAATCGGTATTTCGCCTGAACTTGGTTCATTGCTGCGATGGTTCTAATTTTTGTCAGGGTCTCAACTAACTCTTTGGAATATTCGTTTGAAGTTTGATCCTTGGGTGACAGTTTGATACTAGATGGTGTTTTAGCTCTTTGTCCGAAAAGTAGTTCGTACGGTGAGTATTCCGTACTCTGATGGTCCATGGTATTATATGAGTGCATGCACATTGGTAGATGTTTGTCCCAGTAATCATTTTGTTCTACGTAGACCTTGATGAACTCCGTGAGAGTATGATGCATATGTTCGATGGCGCCGTTTGTTTGAGGGTAGAATGCTGTGCTGCCCATTTTGTCTATTTTAAACAACCTTGAAAATTCGTCCATACTTTTGTTCAGCAAATGAGTGCCTTGGTCCGATAATAAATGTTCCAGTGGCCCAAAGTACGCTATAAATTGATCTGTTATCGTTCTTACTGCTTCTTCGCCTGTTGCTCTTTATACAGGACGATACATTTTGTTAGCCAGTTTTGCATAGATAGTCTTTGTGTGTACTAATTTTTTCTGAAAGTTTACTGATGAGCTCGTAGACGTCAATAGAAATCTTTTCGAACGGTCTACTCGGTGTGTCGATGATAAGCATGGCTTGTTTCGTTTTAAATCAGACGAGTTTCTTTGGTTAACATGATGTGCATCCCAGGATAACTTGTCTCACATCCGGGTGGATGTTTCTCTAGTAGTAGTCTTTGGCGACCCTGTTATATGTCTTATTTATCCCCCTATGTCCACCTATTGCCACTTCGTGATATTCTCTAATGTTTTTATATCTTTAATCTGCTAGTGGGATCACTAGAGTGTTCGTGTAGATTACTGCTGGTTATTTAATATCTTTGAATATTTTCTCTAAGATATCGAAAAAGTTTGCCCACTAGGTCAGATTTATTTTCTACTGTTACCTCTTTAAGGGCCTTAATACATTTTATAATGTTCGATTGAAGCGCGCTTTCTTAAAAATGCGGCTTTACGTACATGTGCATGATTCTTATTCTTCTTGCATTTATCATTTTAGTGTCTCCTACGCCTTCTTCGTTGTTATTCATGCGTACCAGATTAATGTATCCCCTTTCGTGCAGCGCATCTATGACCTCTGTGTTGGGTACTGCTTGTTTTATAAAAGCTAGATTGTCTAAGTACCTAAATGGGTGGCCCTCAATCCTGTTTAGTTTTTGTAGTAAGGGTGGGTCTTCCCCCTTTTTTGGTGCCCATGGTGGCCTTTCCGTTGGTAGGCGTGTTCTGCACACTCTATATTTTTCCATTAATGTCGAGTATATAACTGTGTTGGCTTCGTTCTCGCTCTCTGTTTCACATAGCGCGCCATTTAACTCGTTGATCTCTTTCGTTCTCTACTGCTTTTTCATTGCTGTCGTCATCGCTGCTCATTTTCTATCTGTTCTCTCCCCGTTCTTTCGTATGTTTGCTTGTATCCACTGCTCTTTTGGAAGGGTCTCACTTTTTTTCCAAATAACTTTCGTCCTCCTTCTCCCGCTTGCCTCTGCCTACTCTTTCGTCTAATTAAGACCCATTCTTATGCTCCTGCCTTGTCTCACTACTGTTGCGATCTCTTTGTGGGGTCTCTATTTCTGACTCAATTTCTGCATTCATTGCGCTAGAAACTTGTATAAGAGGCATATAATGTGCATTTTTACCTACGCCTTCTAGATGTGAATGGCTAAATTTATTGTCTGTCGTAGCAATATAATGAGTGTAAGTATAACTTCCATTGGTTAATGCAAAATTAACGCAGATATTTTTCTTAAATTATTGAGAGAACAGATAAGTACAATAACTTTTGCTATACATTGTTTGCGACTCAATAATTTCCTTTGTTTCTTCGACCTCTCTGCATTTTTTAAATAAATTAGGGTTGTGCAAAAATGTTTGTTACTCAGCAGTTGAGATATCGAGTTCGTATAACCATATAAGGCTGTGAAACAAACAGTTTCTGGTGGGTCGTATGGTGTTTCCGATATTTTTGCCAGGGTACTGCCAGCTTGTGCGCATTCACAAGTTTTCCTTTACGTTTCGTTTTTTAAATATTCCAGCCACTTATCTGGGAATGCAACTTTCTCCAGCTGCTCCTTGCGTTTGTTTCGTACCGTGATCTCATTTTTCTCTGACTGAGGCATACTCCCTCAGTTATGTGTGTTTTCGTTTACTTCATCTCTTGTGTGTAGCGCTGCTTTGTCTGTTGTAACTATCTTTCTAGGCTCTCATATATCTATTCTCATTCCTGGTCTGCCTTCTACATTTTGCTTTTTAATGTCAATAATAACTAGAGCTAGCAATTCATCAGACCTTCTCTCCAATAATTCGGCTCTCCTCGTTTGTCTGTTGAAAATTTCTTCGCTTGTTTCGTGCTTCCTTCTTTTTTTTTTATATCAGTTCTCTGCTCTTCTATAAATAACTCTTAACTTTTATTTGTAATACTAGGTAACGGTGTGTCACAATTTGCTATTATTATTTCTTTTGACGGGTTCGGCATCAGTTGCGGGGCTGAAAAAGATGGTTTCTGTCTGTGCAAAGTGTCAAGTTTTCGTTTACGTACTTTTCGTAATTTTTTCTTTTTATTCTAATATTGCTGGCGTGCTCGTGACCATTATAATTTTCAAAAGCCTAGTTCTTTCACAATGTAGTCTAATTTTCTGTCTCCTGGCCCCTGTGAAATAAGTCCTCCTTCCTCCACAACATCTCGTGTTTTTAACTTGCTTAGACCCTTCAGTGCTTGCTGCGATGGCGAATTCTTTTCGTAAGGCTCCTCTGATTCAGAATCCGCATTGCCATTCTCTTGACTTTCTGTACTCATATCTGAACCTTTTCCAATATTCTCACTGCAATATCGACTTTTATTCTGTATTACAACGTTTGATTTTTCTGAATCGGCACAACGGATTTTTATTTTTTTTGGATTACCTTGAATTCTCTTCTTAAAAATTACTCATATTTTAAATATGCTCGCTGGTGGTAACTTATACCCTCTTGGATTCATTTTGAACTTGTTGAAACGAATGTCAGGTTTTTTAGATGAATGAAAGTGCTTAAGCGGTTCGTGATCTGTAACCACCGTGAATTTGCGTCCGTATAAATATGGTCTAAATTGCTCTTTTGCAAAAACAATCGCCAGCAATTCCTTGTCATATGTCGGGTAGTAGACTTCGCTCCTCTTAAGGTATCGAGACGCGTACTCGCATGGTCTATCTTTTTTGATCTCTCCCTGACTAAGAATCGCTCCAATCGCGTAATCTGATGCGTTCGTCGTGACAATAAAGGGTTTTTCAAAATCTGGCCCGATGAATACAGGTCCACTGCACAGTGTATCTACGATAGTTTTAAACGCCTGCTCCTCTTGGTCACCCCATTTAAATGCAGTACCCGCTTTTAAGAGCCTTGACAGCGGTTGGGCAATTTGTGCATAATTTTTGACAAATCACCTTTAGTAGCCTACGAACCCTAAAAACTGTTTTACTTTCTTTACGTTTGTCGGTCGAGGGTAGTTTTTAGTCGCTTCAAGTTTCTTTGGCTCAGTCATTATTTGTCCGTTGCCTACATTGTACCGAGCACTTCCACTTCTTTTTTTAAGAATTGACATTTTTTAGGTTCAATCGTGGGATTTGCAGCTGTCAGCCATTTTAACAGTTTCGTTAATCTCCTTTCATGTTCTTCAAGGTCAGCGGCAAAGACCATTGTGTCATCAAGGTACACTTCTATTTTATAGTCTTGCAATCCTACGAGTGCTAGTGCAATAGCCCGCAAAAATGTGTTTGGTGAGTCCTTGCACCCCATTGGCATTCTTTTGTGTTGGTAGTGCCCATCTGGGCCTGAAAATGCTGTCTTATTTGTATCGTTTTCATGTATTTTCACCTGGGAAAATTCCAATTTGAGATCCACAATTGTAATGTAACGTGCTGACGCGAGGTTCTGTAAGATATCACTCTGAAACGGTAGTGGGTAACACGAGCCTACTGTAACTTTCTTAATTAGTCGGAAATCTGTGACTACTCTCGCCCTTTTTTTATTGTTTGGCCCCGGTTGTTTTGCCACTATCCAGGTGTTCGAGCAATATGGCGAGGTGGAGAGTTCAATTACTCCTTGTTCGGATATCTTCTTTATTTCGATTTTCTTTTGATCTCTTATTGCCGGTGAGTATCTAAATCTCGATCACGATGAGTTTATCTGATGTCGATGTTTGTATCATGATTATAATTCGATATTTTAGCAGGTGTGTTGCCTTGAGAGGTACTCCGTCAAGATCAAATACATAAGGGTTTGGCTCGATCAGTCTTCTTACGTGTTCTATTTCTTCGTGGTTGCAACCAGCTATGTCTACAAGTTGCATTATCTTATCTACCCGTTTTTCTTTCTCTAGCTCCTCTTCGTCTCTTGCAAAATTTTCCATTTTTTCTTTATCATAGTTACTTTTTTTATTAAATAACCTTATTACTGCTTCTCCCAAACTTTCGACATTGTCCCCTTCAACGTCTTCTGAATGCTCCTGGTAAGTTTCTTCATAATCTAGCAGCTCTACTTTCGGAACAGGCACGTATTTTATCTCGTCACTCATATTAATGCATTCGGCAACTAATTTCTCTTTTATATTACTGGCTATAAAGTTTCCAAATAATATTTCCTCCTTTATCTCTTGGAGGGGTATCCAGCCATTTTCTGCTAGACTCCTGCTTTTAATTATTCGCGCATAAATTATTTGTCTCGATTTTGCAGGTATTTTCAAACACTCCGGCTTTAACAGTTGTATCTCAACATCATCTCATCTAATCATTTTCTCAGCGGCGCTTATCTGGCCCCAGTATCGCTTAAAAGTATCCCACCCTATGATTCCTTCCGCGTCAATTGGGAAGTCGTGGGGGACAACATGTAATGTGCACTTCAACCCAGGCAACTGAGCCTATACTCTGCCCAATGATTTGCGTGCTCCGTGAGTCACGCTGATAATAGCCACTAGATACCTACTGTCTATGAGCATATCTGGGCTAAAAAAATTTTTCTTTATAGTCGAAATCTCTGCGCCTGTATCTGCATAAAAAGTCGTCTTTGCATTCTTTAATTGTGGTCCCCGTAACTGGACCGATGGTGGCATTTGCCCTGTTCTTACGAGTTTTATAGTTATTTTGGGAAGCTGCTCTATTTCTACCTCACATTCTAAAAGCTTGGGTTCGTTATTCTCTTCATGTATGTCCAGTGCCTTTATCCGACTACTTTTTCTGCGGGATTTCCTGCCTTTCCTCGTGTGTCTGCCCCTCCGTTGTGTAGGAGTGTCTTCGCACTCGGCAGTATTGCGTTCTATATTTCCCCGCACTGCGTTAGTACTCGGGCTGTTAATATCCCATTCTCTCTCTACTATTTTTTGCTCCACCTTCTGTGGCTCTCACACGTTTTTCTCACCGAACACGCTTTTTTCCGTCTCTTTCTCTAATTTATGTTTGGCGTATGAGAAGCATGCTGAATATCTCACGAGTTTAAAGCTGCTGGTGGGTCTCTTCTACTGTCAGGGCGTAAACACCGTCTTCTTGCTGCTGTGGGCCCCTATTCTGTTCCAACCCATTTCCAATTAAATCTCTATTATAACCGTCCCTGCTGTCTTGATTTTTGTAGCCATTTCCATAACGGTTAAATATATTTCTATTGTTATTGTTGTATGAGTCTCTATTGTCGCGGTTGCCATAATAAGTATTACTTCTGGGGTTGTATGTAGTATACCTAACATTATAATTTTTATTTCCATTATAAGGCTCCGTTGGGCCATTGTAATAGTCCCTGTAATAATTATTGTAATTATTGTAATTACGGTTACAAAAGTTATCGTTCCTGTCTTTATAATTATAGGCATTTCTGTTGGCGTGGGTATTATTTATGGCTTGGTTATACCCCTCGTTTTGTCGTCTCTCCTCTTTCTTCCTATCTAGATTGCGTGAGCAGCAGCAGAGATTAGTAGGGAGATTGCTGACTGCCATGCTACGGAGTGTGCCCACTTTTTTCCAGTGGTTCGAGCGCCCCGCCGCGGCCAAGCGGCCGAACCAGGCGCACATTTTTTTTTTTATTTGAGAATCACGGTAGGGGTATGAGAAGAGTAAATTCGCGTGGAAATGTCCATATAGGCGCACATTTTGGAGACGCGTGAAAGGGGTATACCGAATGTACAAAGCAAGCGACGACACGAGTTTTGCTTTTTTGAGAGTCTTTGGACTCTGCAACTGAATACATGCTATGTATATATTTAACTGACTTGCTCTCGCTCTGGCTTCAATGTTATCTATAAATCTTATTTAATTAAATCGTGGAACTAAATGCTCATTAATTATATACACATAATTTTGATTTCAATACATTATGTTTTAACTCTCCCGTACTCTTGAAATTCCCAAATCCATTTATGTTTTCAAAAAATTAACCACTAATTTATTAATTTCACACATCCTAACTTCTGTAAACTGTAGGACAAGCTCCGGAGGATATCCATGAACATATGTGACTTCGAAAGAGTTACATCCCGTCCTTCGAATAGCTAAGATGGATAAGGCTTATGCCCCTACATAGATTGTTTTGCACTTAAGGGTTCAAATCCACTTTATGGTAGATATTTTTTTATTTTTTTTTATTCAATGTATCATTTTGTCTTCATTTCTTTTATTTATGTTTCGTTAAAATATATATATGTAGTCACCATTTTTTTTCGGATACATCAAAACAAATTAAATTAATATTGATACTTTGATAAAAGGCAATTCTATAATTTTATAATACTAAAATAACTTTTAAGGATTTTAACGTAATTTGTGTATTTTAAAACTCCTAAGAAATTGTGAACATCCTATTTACGACAAAAAAAGCCGAAGGCAAAAGAAAACTCATTCTTTTACTACGATTATATCAAATATGATCATTACCAGTAAAGTTCAACTTACATCCAATTATACGTGAATATTTATCTACGTACGTATATTATATTTTTGAGCTTATATTTACATCCCTTATCAAAACCTTGTGGTTGTTGCATTGACAAAATTTGTACTACATATCTATACAAACATAAAAGTAGATTCTTTAGTCTTTACAAACAGTGCGTATTTTAGATTAAAGAGTCTTACAGAGACTGAACGAAGCTTTTTTTCTTTAACACATACTTGTTTCAACCACTTGTAACTCAGACTATGGTTTAAAAAAAAAAATTTATATTCTGTGTAAGCAATTAATCTTTTTACCTATAACCAATTGTTATTGTAATTTTTCAGAAATAGTTACCGAAATTTTTGACAGTGCGTCAATCATATACAGTTAACAAAAATTGTTTTTCCTCTGTTTTGAAGGTGGCACTATATATATTGTTATAGATGAATAACTATACAAAATATCAAAATTTCACAATTGACATTGCTCTTTTAACTATTGCAATCGATCAATTAATTTTACATCGTATGCAACACACAATGATTCGCATAATTTTATTCGATTGTTTGTAGTTGATAAGATAAACCATCAAAAAACACCTCTTGCCACACAACGCAAGGCAGCTAATATTTTTTTTTATAGTTATATTAGCACAGTCGTATTATTGGTATCTTCAACCACGTGACACAGGTTGCTTTTATTAAAAAGTTCGCGGAACTCTCACGACGAGTAGCTTAACTTTAAAATCTTTAGAATGCCTTTTTCATAGCTCTACATATTAATTATTAATAATCATAGCTGAATTAATTTATCATAAAGAAGTATGCACTTAACTACAATAAACAATAATAGTTTGAATACTTCACGATTTTAAGAATAAAATGGAAAACTAGAATAAATAATTGGTCGATTTTTTCAGAAAACTGCAGATTTTTAAAAGATTTTGCACTACAAATGTATATGTTGATACTATTTTGAGGGGGTTGTCGTGGTACAGTCAATTTAAAAATTGAATTTTCGTGTTAGAAATGTTTTTGTTGTGATTATTCTTAACAAAACAGGTAAATAATTTAAAAATTAGGTGTATGGAACAGAAAAATGCCCAGGAAAGTAAACACAAACGTTAAAACAACAAATTAACCTAACTTTCGCCTCGGACTGTACCACTATTTAGGTATTCTAGTAACGTTGTAACTGAACTTTAAACTGTTATATTTTAAAAACAGTGAAGCTAAGCTTCCTCAATTTTAGTATACTTATTTCAACTATAATAAACCCTAACATATTAATTTTCTAAAAGATTCTTAAGAAAATTTCAAAAGTTATGAGTAAAAACGTGCATTTTCCGACAAGTCCATCTAAAAGCATGTGTATAAGTGGCCAACTTCGCGATTTTATTTCTCTTAAACGGTGAAACTAGGCTCTTTGAAATTTTAACATGTTATTTATGATACTGAAACATACCTATACAAATTTTTTCAGAAATTTCTTAAAACAATGAAATATCACAACATCCCCGTAACTTAATCGAAGTTTTTGCTAGCAGAAATAGACCCAGACTCAGTTTTTACTAATATAGAAATTCGTAGTTAAAAAATTTTGTTAGTTCTCACAATTCCTGATTCTAAATAATTTATCACGTTAGCATAATAAAGAGTCTTCTCAGAGTAATAGGCGTAAAAGAGCCTTTTCAAACTTAATATAAGAAAGAGCCTTTAATTTTTATTTCTCCGATTTTAAGTTGGTACTACATTTATGTGTGTATGTATATAATTGATCTATAAAAATGTATACATTACTACCTTAAAATAGAAGTAAACAAATTAGTTAAAAAGGCATTGATGTCTTTTTGTTAAACTCCTCGTTTTGCTCTCAAGTATAGAATAAATGTGTGGATTCGTACAGGGGTACGAGACCAACCGAGAGCTGGGTGAGGAGCAAATAAGAACTCAAAAATGTTGAAGAATAATCTTGAGTGATGATTCGTTGGGCTCAATCATACCAATCGACGCCAACACCTTCAGTGCGAGTGTACCTGTGTATAAAAAGGCTTTTTCTTTTAGTTAAAGAGGACTTTATTCTGCCCGAAAATTTAAAAAGACTCTTTCTTGCACTCACCCGATTGTATCATTTGTTAAAAGTTTTACGATGCTTTTCCTGCATTCAATATAAATGATTAAAGTTCCTTTATAATCTACAGCCTAAAAATATGTTTATTACAATCATCACCCTTAAAGGTAATTCACTTTTTTTTTTGTTTTTAACAAAATACTGCAGTATTATAAAAAATGTTTAGTCTCAGAATCTTGCCGAATAAATTTCATTACTTATTCATCGAACTGTTTCATTCATTATTGTTCTTCTGGCTGTCTAAAAATAAATAAAAGTAGCACACGTTATTAAAGATTTGCAAACAATTTTAAAATATTTACAAAACTATTTTATATTGTGTTCATTAAATTTATTTACTGATTAAAATTTCAACATTAAGTAAATAGCAGTAAACGGGCGGCTTTTTTTTGTCGCAAATAGGATGTTCACAATTTCTTAGGAGTTTTAAAATACACAAATTATGTTAAAATCCTTAAAAGTTATTTTAGTATTATAAAATTATAGAATTGCCTTGTATCAAAGTATCAATATTAATTTAATTTGTTTTGATGTATCCGAAAAAAAATGGTGACTACATATATATATTTTAACGAAACATAAATAAAAGAAATGAAGACAAAATGATACATTGAATAAAAAAAAAAAAAAAAATATCTACCATAAAGTGGATTTGAACCCTCAAGTGCAAAACAATCTATGTAGGGGCATAAGCCTTATCCATCTTAGTTATCCGAAGGACGGGATGTAACTCTTTCGAAGTCACATATGTTCATGGATATTCTCCGGAGCTTGTCCTACAGTTTACAGAAGTTAGGATGTGTGAAATTAATAAATTAGTGGTTAATTTTTTGAAAACATAAATGGATTTGGGAATTTTAAGAGTACGGGAGAGTTAAAACATAATGTATTGAAATCAAAATTATGTGTATATAATTAATGAGCATTTAGTTCCACGATTTAATTAAATAAGATTTATAGATAACATTGAAGCCAGAGCGAGAGCAAGTCAGTTAAATATATACATAGCATGTACTCAGTTGCAGAGTCCAAAGACTCTCAAAAAAGCAAAACTCGTGTCGTCGCTTGCTTTGGCTGTGCGTTCAGATATATACAGCTATATAGCCGATATTTCTACTCCTCTCCTCGTAGGCGCACATTCGGTATACCCTTTCCACGCGTCTCCAAAATGTGCGCCTATATGGACATTTCCACGTTAATCCACTCTTCTCATACCCCTACTGTGCTTCTCAAATAAAAAAAAAAATGTGCGCCTGGTTCAGCCGCTTGGCTGCGGCGGGGCGCTCGAACCACTGGAAAAATGTGGGCACACTCCGTAGCATGGCAGTCAGCAATCTCCCTACTAATCTCTGGCAGCAGTCTCTCGCATAGTGTCCCGGCTTCTGACAATAATTGCAATGCCCCTTTAGTTTTCTTCCGTTATCCCTTGAAGCCTTTTTGTTGTTTATCACCGCTAGTAGCTTCCGGCATTTCTCGACTGAATGCCCGGTTCGGCCGTCACAGTATATACAGCGTTTTTCGTTTGCTGCTACTGCATGGACCCCATTGGTAATTTCCGTTATTTTTTCTCTTTTTCTTGCTAGGTTTACTAGTGGCCCTCACTCAATTGTGACTTCATTGTATGCGGGCAGTGCACTTATTGGTATTGCGTGCCGCAAACTAAGGTCGCTCTTGATTTTTAATGCCTCTATGATGGCTTTCCCTAGTGCTCCCGGGTTAGAGCTTGCCATTCTTCAACTAAAAGTTAGGAGTAATTCATATATATATTGTTTTACCACTTTGGATTCCAAGTTTGCTTTCAGCGTTTGTTTTTGGATTGGAGGAAAGTATAGGTTTAAATCGTATAACATGGTTAATCTATTATACAATTATTATACTCGTCCGCCGTAGTTGTCTATTGCTTTACTGTCTTTGCGTTGTTATTTTTAATTTTTCCATGAGCGAGTCTACGTTGTTAATGCTACAGTATCTATTTGAGAGCTCTCTAATGAACTCTTCAACTGTTCTAAACTGCATTAATCTTGGAGCAAAATGTTCCGCTGCTTTCCCGAAGCTATTTGTAAAAGTGACTAAAAAAATAATTCGTTTTCCGGATCAATTGTTTGTGCAACCATTCTCACCATTCTCTCGAACAGTGGTAGGTTGATTAGGTCCCTGTCGAAGTATTTGGCGGTGGTACTGTTGCTATAAACGTGGCTTCCTTCATTCTTTTAAGTTCATCGCTTATATCATTTATCTTGTTCAGTAGCCGTTGATTGTGCGAGTCTCTTATCCTGGGGTTTCCTGGCTCTTTATATTCGTAGCAGTCTGCAGTGAAATTTGACCACTCTGTGTCCATAGCATATTTGTTTTGTCTGCTCGAGCTCTGCATATCTCTTCAGCTCTCCTCGCATTTTGCTCGCTGACTCGTCCAGATGGAAGACTTGCTTCTTCGTTTATACGTCCTGTGTTTACGTCTGTGTCACCAGATATATCCCTGTGATCTCTACCTACTGGTAAAAAATTCTGAATGATCTCTGTAACCACCTTGTGAGGGACATCCACCTCCTCTGCTTTCTTTAGCTTCGCTATAATTTTTGAAAATAAGCCCATAAATATTGTTTTAGTATTTTCGTCTAGGGCATCGAGTTTTTTACACCCTTCTGGTTCAAGCTCTAATTTAAACATTTGTTCTATTCATACTTCTCCTTCGCTGCCTTTTACTGGGCCCTGGCCTGCACATTTCAATTATTATATTATTACCCGGGCCTTCGTTATCGCTTTGCGATTCATGGGTCATATCGCTAAAGTGAATCATTTTTGTTTTCTAATTTTACACACAAATATATATACTTATCCCTATATTATTTAGTTGTGTTGAGAAAAGTGAGTCTCAGCCCCTCCACTCCCCCTCGATTCACATAGTTATTCGCTTGTTTTTACGTCATTTTTGATCAAATTATATTTGAGTAACCTCCCTTCTGCTCCCCCCGCTATTTGAACACCAATAAGAATACAATTTTGGAGGCCATTTCCCTTCAGCGCATGTTGCTTGTCTCCTTGACCCTGTGATTATCTGCAATTGATATTATGGTACTGTGGGCTTCCAGGCTGCTGTCACCACTGCTTGTAGAATATGA